>NW_012107297.1:196060-196979 GCF_000951045.1 Mandrillus leucophaeus
TTTACTTTATGTATGCAATAATCCCACAAACACCATTATTTTTGCTTTAGAAAGTTGATCATCTATTTTTTCCTTTCTTTCTTTTTTTTTTTTTTTCTGAGGCAGAGTCTCACTCTGTCACCCAGGCTGGAGTGCAGTGGTGCCACCTCAGCTCACTGAAACCTCCGCCTCCTGGGTTCAAGCTAGTCTCCTGCCTCAGCCTCCCTAGTAGCTGGGATTACAGGCACCTGTCACCATGTCTGGATAATTTTTATATTTTTAGTAGAAATGGGGTTTCACCATGTTGGCCAGGCTGGTCTCGAACTCCTGACCTCAGGTGATCCACCTGAAAACACACATATTCCCTTCCTCCCTCCTTCTTGCTCCACCACACCCCTAGACCATCATATTCAAACTACTGAAAACCAGAAACGAAGAGAAAATATCCAAGGCAGCCATAGAAAAAAGACATATTACCTGCAGAAGAACAAAGATTTCCTAACCTGTCCTCAATCTTTCTTGTGAAGCTCCAATAGAGGTCTATGGGAAAGAAACTGAAAGCTGGTAAAATCTGCCTTATTAGTCCACACTTGGTCAGTAACGATTTGTTAAAAGCTTTAGCTCAATTATTACATAGCAGCCCCACTTCTTCCCATGCTCTGCCATTAGTAATCAGTGCTTACAACCAATCTCTCCTTGGAGGCTGTCTGTCTTTCCTTATACTCAAGCTACTTGGTTGCCTTGAGATCCTAGTTTTCTGATGGATTTAGGAAAAGTTATGACTTTGTACATTATCCAGTGTTTTTTTTTTTTCTTTTTTCTTAGGGTAGAAGTGAAACTCCTTCCCACCTACATCTTAGGCAGAGGCTGGAAGGAAAATCTGAGGATATTAATTTGATTTTTTTAAAAGTTCTCCATTTCTTGTATTGTCTGTTTATTT
>NW_012107297.1:199494-202474 GCF_000951045.1 Mandrillus leucophaeus
AAAAATATCCTAACCAGCTAACGAATAGGTTAAAATGTAACACATCACATTCATTTCTCTATGAAAGGTAATACAGCTTATTGGTTGCACAGGAGTGGGCTCTGGAATAAAACTGAAGCAGTTTGGGTTATTTAGGGTCAGATAGAGAAGAATTAAGTATTTGAAGATACTTCAGAAAACTCAACCTAAATTCTAAAAGTCACTTCAAAATAAGTAATTATACTGAGGCAATGGTATACTCAAGCTCTACAAGGGTTGTTCAGGTTTTATATTACCAACCTGAATACTACATGACTGATGATGTGTCCTTCTAAGGGTATCATATCTGGAAGCAATGATGTCCATGTTTAAGAGCATGCACACATCCTGCTTCTCATGTAAATTTCTCCCTAGAATGAGCTTGATTAATAGTTTCTGTTTAAATTAATCTTTACTACAAATGCTGAAAAATAATATTCCAACTTCAGTAATTCCTCCATAATTATCAGTCAGCACTCAGCATTATTCTCTAAGCAGGAGTCCCCTGTCTTCTCTATTAACTATCCATTATCAGTACAGAATCATTAATTCCTTTTTATTTTTCAATGATTTGTAACTTATTACTGTACATAATTATTTGGTGCTTAAGTGATCCCAGATTCAGCCAGTGGGACTCTCTTCAACCTGCCTCATTAGAGTCCTTGTGAGATGTTACCATCATGTTTTTTAAAATACTACATTACAATCTTAATTTCTGTAGGATCTGTAGTGCTGTCCCCTCTCATTCCTGATATTGATAATTTGTATTTTCTCTCTTTTTACTTAGTTAATATGGCTACAGGTTTATCAATTTTAGCGATCTTTTCAAGGAACTACCTTGTGGTTTCACTGACATCCTCTACTCTTTCGGTTTTCAATTTCACTGATTATTGGCCTTTATTATTTCCTTCCTTTGATTTGACTTGGGTTTAATTTGTTCTTCTTTTCTAATTTGTTAAGATACAAGCTTACATTATTGATTGGAGATGTTCTTTTCTAATACTGGCATCAAATGCTATAAATTTACCTCAGACTTCAAATGCTGTATATTCATTTTCATTTTCATTCATTTCAAAATACTTTCCAATTTTCTTGTGATTTCTTCTTTGACCCATGGTTTATAATATATATATAGTGTAATTGAGAAATATTTGGAATTTTCTAGATATTTTCTGTTAGTAACTGGTAGTTTATTCTGTTTTGGTGAGAAAACATACTTTGTATGATTTTAATTATTTTGTATTTGTTTGTTTTATGGTACCAAATGTGGTCTAACTGAATGTTCCATGTATACTTGAAAGAAATGCATATTCTGCTAGTGTTCAGTGGAGTGGTATGCTATCAATTAGGTCAAGAAAATTGATATATCTTTTAACTGATTTTGTCTCTATTCATCTTTATCACTGAGGATGAGTGTTGTGGTTTCTAACTATAATTGTGCATTTGCTTATTTCTCCTTTCAGTTCTATCAATTTTTGCTTTATCTATATTAAAACAATATTGCTATGTTCACATTTATTTAGAATTGTTATGTCTTTTGGTGAACTGACCTCTTCACCAAGATGTAATATCCCTCTTTATTCCAGGTAATAATCCTTGTTTTGAAGTCTACTTTGCCAGATATTAATATAGACACTACAGTTTTATTCTGACTGTTATTTACATGGTACATCTTTTTCCATCCTTTAACTTTTAATCTATCTTTTTTCTTTTTTTCCTTTTTTTTTTTTTTTTAAGAGACAGGGTCTCACTCTGTTGCCCAGGCTATGGTGCAGTGTGCAGTGGTGTAATCTTAGCTCACTGCAGCCTCCAACTCCTGGACTCAAGCAATCCTCCTGTCTCAGCCTCCTAAGTAGCTAGGAATACAGGTGCATGCATCATGCCTGGTGAATTTTTAAGTTTTTGTGTGTGTGTGTTGATGGAGTCTCACTATGTTGCCCAGGCTGGTCTCGAACTCCTGGCTTCAAGCAATCCTCCTGCCTCAGCCTCCCAAAGTGCTAGAACTACACATGTGAGCCACCACACCTGGCGATATATCTACCTTTATATTCAAAGTGGATTTCTTGTAGACAGTATTTATTTGGGTCTTGTTTTTGTTTTGTTGTAAATCAAATCTGGACAATCTCTTTTGTAACTAGAATATTCAGACTACTTACACCTAACATAAAAATTGCTAAGATTAAAATCTACCATTTTTCTAGCTGTTTTCAGTATGTTCCATCTCTTCTTTGTTCCTTTCTCTCTCTCTTTTTAAATGCTATTGGATTGAGTATTTTTTAGTAATTTCATTTTTCTTCACTATTGGCTTATGTTTTAATCTCTTTAAAAATGTTTACTGGCTGCCCAGGAATTCACAAAATATATCTTTAATTAAGCATAGTCTACCTTCAAAAACAGGTTGAGCATACCTTATCTGAAATGCTTGGGATGGGAGGTGTTTTAGATTTAATTTTTTTTCAGATTTTGGAATACTTGCATTATACATACTGGTTCAACAACCTTAAACTCCAAAATCTGAAATCTGAAATGCTCCAAAGAGCATTTCCTTTGAGCATCATGTTGGCACCCAAAAAGTTTTAAATTTTGGAATATTTTGAATTTCAGATTTTCTGATTAGAAATATTCAACTTGTAATATTATACCACCTCACATAGAGCATTAAAAAAACTAAAAATATGGCTGGGCACAGTGGCTCACACCTGTAATCCCAGCACTTTGAGAGGCCGAGGCGGGCAGATCATGAGGTCAGGAGTTCAAGACCAGCCTGACCACCATGATGAAACTCCATCTCTACCAAAAATACAAAAATTAGCTAGGTGTGGTGACGTGCACCTGTTAATCCCAGCTACTCAGGAGGCTGAGGCAGGAAAATCACTTGAACCCAGGGGGCGGAGGCTGCAGTGAGCCGAGATGGCACCACTGCACTCCAGCCTGGGTAACAGAATAAGACTCTATCTCAAAA
>NW_012107297.1:203439-266911 GCF_000951045.1 Mandrillus leucophaeus
CCACCTACATCTTAGGCAGAGGCTGGAAGGAAAATCTGAGGATATTAATTTGATTTTTTTAAAAGTTCTCCATTTCTTGTATTGTCTGTTTATTTTGGGTCAGTTATTCTGTTTATTCAACTTGGTCTCATTCATGCTGTTTTCCTCAAATATCTGATGATCCTTAATGCTCCTTTCAAACCCATGAATAAGTGATTAGACTGATTAGTATAGACAACTGGCATAGGTTTCCTTCGGAGCTATGAGATTTATTTCCATAAAAGCCCTCACCCCTTAAGTGCCATTAGTATAAGTGAGCTGGTCCTGTTGACAATTAGGCTTCCCTTCTGGGTATATATGCTGGGAGAAGGTATACTTTTACTTTGAATTACTGTAACTGTCAAAGGGAGCTTCACATTGGGATTTTATTTTGGGTAGGTATTTCACTCCTGAGTAGAGTTGTCTTTCATGTTTTCCTCTGGGTTGGCTATAAAAGTCCAATCGCTTTAGGTTCTACTGAGACTTTCTACCATGTCAAACACTTACATCATGGGACCTAACCAGGTCAAGAATCCATTATGTTTAGGAAGCAGCTATAGCAAATGTTATAGAAAGTTGCTCCAAATGCACACAAGGAGGAGAATGGGCCAACAGGCTCAACTACCCTGATTATTGCTCTAGTAAATTCTTGATCTCAATACTGGCAAATTCCAAGCTTGAAGCCTCTGATGGTTCTATCAGGAACCCTACCTGCAGCTGTTTCTATTTGTGTTCTAGGCTGCAGTTTTTCTCTGCTTTAGTTTATTCATCGAAACAGTCCTATTTACTTTGTATCTTTGAGAACTGTGCCAAAACCTTTGCTATTCCAATGACATCCTCTTTTGTTTCCACCAGCACCATGGTTTCATTCTTTATACATGTATATTTATTATCACATCAATAGGTCATTGGGAAAGAGGGAACACAAATGCCGGAGCTTGGTTTACCATCTTCCGAAACTGCTTTGGCCCTGTCGAGGCATATATCAATGTTCTACTCTGTTAAATCAGATAGCCTCTCTGTTAAGCAAGAAAACAAGTCAGGCAATATAATTTTAATAGCAAAATGTCAATGTCGGCTCCTATAAATATAATAGCTAAGGACTATGAATCTTGCTTCTCGCAACAAAACAAAACACAAACTCTTGGTTCTCTCTCACCAGAGTTTGGCCTGAGACTGGCCAATGGCCAGCTCCTGTCAAAATTACAGTTAAAACCAATAAATTGTCATTCTTCTGGGTTTTCTACATTAAGTCAGATGACCAAAAAGCAATATACTTGGAGTACTTTAGCTTCCCTCCCTGCAGAAATGCCTTTTCTGTACTATGATTTATGATGCTGCCTTTCTCAAGGGTTAACAGATATTTCTTGCTGTAACTTTTGCAAAATTACAAGTGACTTTATTTCATTATGATATTTAATATCTTGCACATAAGAAACTAAATTATTCTCTGCATTTAGTGCTAAGAGAGTATTTTTATTTCTCCCCTATAGAACTGATAGGCTTCGTTATTAACAGGCAATGTAAAACAAACGATACCTTTCATACCTCTACACAATTGGCTTGACAGCTGAGGTCAGAGCTAATATTAGTTCTTAAGAACAATAAGCAGATCCTATGGAAGGCAGAGAACTGTATTTAGAAAGCCCATGGACTTATGAATCAGAAAGATCTAGGTTGAAATTCTACCCGTGCTACATTCAAGACTCTAGACACGTTTCAACTCTGAACTTCATTTTCCTCATCTGTAAAATGGGGAGATTTTCATTTTTAACATTTGCATTCTTGTGCCCGTCCCCAATAAGCTTTACTGGAATTGCTCACAATTCCCGAAGCTACTTCCATGCCTCTGTACAAACTGTTCCCTTTACCTGGAAGGTCTCACCTTCTACCCCTAGTTAGAACAATACTGTATACTCTTCTAGGCTCAGTGTGTCACCTCCTTTACCTGCTGTTCTGATTTTCATATGTTTATATTCTGTGTTCCTACAGTACCCTCTATATACTTGTTACATATTTATCACACCCGCCAAGTTGACTCTAATTGCAATGTCTGGTTCTTTGTAAGTGTTCCACAAATGATGAATAAATGAATTGACATGGGCATATATGCAGAAAAATAAAAATCAATGCTCTTTCTACTTCCTTTATAAGTCCTATGCTCTCTTTTTACTTCTATGTTCAACCGCCTAAATGTAAATTTTTTTTTTTTGTAAACATTACTTCCAGTGCATTTTGCGAGTAAGTGGAGAAAAAATTATGACAAACCAATATACGATTGTGTCAGGTGGCATATTTCTACACATCTATACCTTCCATGGGAAAAAAAGAGATATTAAAATCTGACAGTCTGCCGTTCCTACAACCAAATAAGACATTAATTGGAATAAATTACTTACATGGAAATTGAAATAAAATCAGAAGTTTGCTTAGGGCTCATATTTACCTGCCTCTTCCCCAAACTACCCCTGCCACAAGTTGTCTGGCTTTTATTGCTAATAGCATAAATCCTAGGGAGAATCTGTCCTCAGGTCCAGACATTTTTTTGAAAGTCAGATATTAATAACTTTGAAGAAGTCTATTAAGAATTTCTGTCAGATGGTTATTTAAAAAATCAGAATACATATAAACTAATAAAATTTACATTTTGTCATCATTTCAAATAAATATATTTTGAGTTTAAAAACTGAGAAATAACTTTTCATAAGTAACTGTATGATCTAAGAAAAGGAAAAAATTGTTATATAAGACTTAATAATGTATTTACAACTTCAAATAGAAATCTATGACCTTCTGATAGAAATTAAAGTATCAATTTAAATATACCATGTGATTCTTCTTTTATCTGAGATGCAGACCAAAAGGAAAACAGTAATTTACCAACCAGGCAGAAGCTAATTAAATAGAACAAACTACATATGTAGGTCACCTTAATGACTCTTTTTTTGTTGTTGCTGTTGTTTTGTTTTTTCAAAATGACAATAAGAAACGATCACAACTGATGGGAACTTCACATAAAATATTTTGGCAACAACTTTTTATTCACTGAAACTACCAAGAGTAATTTCTTTCCCCAAATCTGAGCAACAAAATCTGACATATCTGACCTCTCCTATTCACTATGTCACCAAAATAATGTGTTTGTTTTTGCTCTTAATTGCCAAAGTAAAATAGGAGAAAAGTATGGCTAGTTACAGAACTCTAACAGGTCATTCCCACCAAATGGCTTTTCAGTATTAAACAGGCAACCGTCATAGACACACCTGGGTCAAAGATATTTAAAAAAAAAAAAAACTTTTATAAAATGCTGGAAAATATATCATCAGCATTAAACTTACAATAATAACAACAATAAAGAGATACATAAAAAAAGGTGAACAGATCACCATCATTCCCACCAGTCCTACCTTTCTGAGATAACCAAAATCTTAATAGAGCTGAAAGAAATCTTGACTGTATACTTCAGAATTTTTTGTTTTGTTTTGTTTTGTTTATGCAGAGGAAATAAGCTCAAAACGTTGAATGACCTGTCTAAGGACAAACTTGGAAAATGGCAGACTCAAATCAAAGAAATCTTTGGAGAAAATTCACTTCAGTCATACTGTAATAAAAAGGAATAAAGCAAAACAAAGTTCTCTAGCTAACACCTCACAGGCCAAATAGAAAAACAGCAAACTGTGAGTTGACCTGGACATATACTAGAGAAAGCAGTAATGACGTTTTGTTTAGTGGAAACAAGACAGGCTTTGGAGCAAGATAAACCAATGTTTGAATTGGAATCTGTCACTTAATTGGGACCTCAGGAAAGTGTCTCTCAGCTCTCAAATCTTTTCCTGATTTGGGAAAAGGAGGTAAAAATTATATCTTAAGACTATTTTAAGAATTAATAATATACCAAAACTAAAATATCTGCATGTTACAGGATTTCAATAAAAGTTTTCTACTTCATGTGATTTATGTGGGACTCAAATGAATGTTTTACAAAGTTTTAGGTAGTACAGAATACTGAGAAAAGCAAAGAATTTAGAGTTGAAATCTGTGTTGAATTTGGGTCCGCATCTCAACTTTGCTCCTAATTGTCTGTGTGTTCCTGGCCAAGTCACTTAACTTCCCAGTACCTCACATATACAATGAGGGTAACATCTGCCCTACTTAGCTTTCAGAGATGCTTTAAGGATCAAATATAAGAACTTTTGTATAAGCACTTTTTAACTGTATGGTTATCCTTACTATCAAGAAAGTAACTGTATTAAAAGTAGCTTCTTCCCACAAAGATTGGAGAACTCTCCTTTTATAAAGTTAATACCACTTCCCAGGCACCACTGAAGTATTCTTGGGTTTTAATCAACATTTGTTTATAGGTGATATGATCTGGATGTGTGCTCCTCCAAATCTCGTGTTGAAATGTGATCCTCAATGTTGCAGGGGAGGACTACTGAGTAGTACTGGAACATGGGGGTGGATCCCTCACAAATGGCTTAACGCCATCCCGTTGGTGATAGTGAGTTCTTGCTTTGGTAGTTCACAGGACACCTGGTTGTCTAAAAGAGTATGGCAATTCTCCCGCCCCCCTCACTTCCACTTTCACCACGTGATACGCCTGCACTGGCATCCCCCTCCACCATGACCGTGAGCTTCCTGAGGCCTCACCAGGAGCAGATGTTGGCATCATGCTTCCTGTACAGCCTGAAGAACCACAAGCCAATTAAATTTCTTTTCTTTATAAATTACTCAGCATCAGGTATTTCTTTATAGTGATGCAAAAATGGACTAATACAATAAGAAATCTACATTCTACTGAACACATTTCCTTAAAACCAACATTTCATACCATTTTTTTAGCTAAGTTTCCAGCAAACTAATTTTGATAGTGTTGCTTTTCAAAGATTTGGTGGTTGTGTCAGGACAAAAGACCCTGTAAAGCAACACAGAATTCATTAATGGGAAGAGTACTTGGCTTGAGTTACTGAGGGGAAATCTGGTTTTTATTAAACATCCTAAGTTAAACTACTAATACCTTCCAGAAATGAAAATATATACACTAATAAACATTAATACTGAAAAGATCAGCTCATGACCCAGCTGGAAGTTGCTGTAGACCACAAGTTGAGAACCACTGCCTTTGAGGGATAGGAAGGGAAAACGTCTGAGTGTGAAGTAATGAGGCCCTTTAGAGTTATGTGACCACTCAGCAAGTCAGCAGCATGGATAAAAATTGTCTTTTTGGCACTTGCCAATAAATCACCCTGCTGCAATAAATTTTCATGGACAAAAATACAAGCACCTGGTTTCTTCCAACTGTTTACACAAATTAATTCCTATGTCACTATTATTAGCAGCTATCCTTACTAAACAGATGTGTAAAAAGATGCAGACGGTAAATAATTCCTTTGCGGACATTCAGAAGAATCAGTAGCAAAGTCACAATTAAATATGATCTATTACTGACTTTATATCCTACCTGAGCTCTTGGACTCAGAACCAAGTACCTAGATAAGCACCAAGTGCCAGGCACAATATGTAAGAATCCACTAGTAATATTTGTATTAGCAAATCATTTCACTACTCCCTAGCAAACAAACTAAATCAAAGCTGCAAATGCAAGAGACAAATACCTTTTTTACCTTCGCTGACCAAACACCAGTGACTATGGTGCTTCTAAAATGTTTTAACTTGGCTTAAGATTCATTAAATAGTACATTCATGTAACTGTACAAGAATAATGTTCAACACAAGCATATAATAGTGTATGTTTAGAATAGAATATTGAAGAATAATTATGTATCTGGTTACCTAGCACAACCACTATGAAGAACACAGGTCCCCAAAAATTAGACCAGGTTATGCTAGTAAATAAATGTGGTTATCTGTATCCAGCCATCCCCTCTTCCCCACTCCCCAGTGCCGAACCCCCACAGCCCACAAACATTCGCAATGGGAGTAAGAGTGAAGCCAGCAGCAGCACTCTTTCTCCTATTTATGTTAGGAACCAGAGTGTCAACATTAGATCCTAACCTTCTGAGGATTCTAATAGTCCAGGGGAATACAAAGTAATTCTCATCTCAAAAACATATAGAAAAGTGAGAAAAGGGCACTTGAAGTACAAAGTCGGTGTTAAAAATCAACGATTGTGACCCACCATGACAAATACATATTTAACTTGAAGATGACCATTCTTTCTCTGCAGGGTAAAAGAGAGATTCAAGACTGTGCAACTGATTTGGCTGTCAGAATTAAAATACTAGAAGAGACATTTACAAAAATTCTATAACCTCCCTTTGCAGCACAGTTAGGCAGCAGAAACTCTGAACACAGGCTCTGCCATAACTTTCTGTGTATGTGGCTTTGGACAAATCATCCTCATCTGCAAACTGGGTACTAACATGTAGTATCTTTATCATTAGAAGGATAATAACAGTATCTTTAATGTATAGGACTATTAGGACAAAATTAGGTAAAGAAGAGAAAACATGACATTTCCTGGCACTAATAGTCTATATATAAAAGCAATTAATACCAGCTTGCATTCTATAAAATATAAATACAAGCTCCTATTCTCTAAATATGAGCAATTATTATTAAACCTCAGTCTTATAAATGGTATAGATACAACTGTTTAGAGGTTCATTTGCTTATAATCTAAGGATAGACATCCTGGACCTCTTTCCATCCTAATAGGCAAATATACAACCAGAAACAGTTAAAGAACTATATCTCCATATATTTTTGCCATATTCTAGAATAAAATATATCCCTTGGCTTTATATATCATACTAGTTATAAAAATGTAGTATTATTCAGTGATTGAGAGCTTTGGAATCAATAGATTCCAACATCACCTCTCATTAGCTACATGAATTTAAGTAAGTTACTTAATCTCCCTGACCCTGACATAGTTTCCTCAGCTATAAAAGGTAAATAATAATAGCATCTACCTCATAAAGTCATTGTAGTGATTAAACAGTATCACATATTTATAGTAATAAGCACTGTACTGGATACATTATTGCTACTATTATTACTCTTACTAGAAAAGGTCAAAAGTCCCTAAACCCTTCAAACCTTATAGTGTTTTCATTTTGAAAGTTAATGATCTTTAAAAAGGTAAGATATGCAGAAACATATGCCACAGGTAGCAGGCAATGTAAGTACAGTAAAAGTTGATGGTACTTCCAAAGCACTGTAAGAAATGTGTCTTTTCACAGAAGATGAAATCTTTTGAAGCAGGCCTTGTATGTACAAAACGACTGTCTATTTATTTGGGGCCACTCTAACGAAGACAAATGGACTTTATCATAATGCTTCATGATTTTAAATGGCATTATTCCTTTTGACTCTCATTTATAAATGTCAATATGCAAGTTGTATTGGAATGCAGATATTATCACTGCCAAACAACGTATAGTTTTTCTGCAGTCTTTCTCATAAGAATATCAGTCTTCCCACATGAATACTAAACTAGAAGTTAGAGAAGTCTTTCTTTAGCAATGATACCCATGACATGACACCAATAAGCATAAGCATGATGCTTTCATTCAACAAATATTTATTCTATGTGTACTAGATCCCAGGTATTATACTATGCCTAAAAGACATGAATATTTAGTGTAGTCCCTGAACAGTGCCTACCCTCAGAATCTGTCTAGAGAAGGAGACAGACTAATAATCAAAGTGCTATCATGGAAAAATATAGGGTGCTATGGAAACACACAGTAGTACATTTAACCTAGGGGTGGGAGGAGAAAGAAAAGGGAACCAGTGATGGTTTCTTGGTGAAAATAGCATTTAGGCAAAGGCCTGAATGCAGGTAAGATAGAACAAAGCATACTTAAGTAACTAAAAGAGTTCAGTGTGGTTGAAGCATTCAGATTGAGGTGAGCCACTGGAGGCCTTTGTAAGTCATCTTGAGTTGAGCCTTTTATCTTACAGGTACAGAAACCCACCAGAGTATGATATAGGAATAAAACAGATGGTGTTTTGTTCCTATTTTTATAAGACCATTTCATTTTCATAACTCATCTGATCATATCATACACATTCTTGCTACACAAAATGTGGTTCATAGACCAGAAACATCAGCAGAACTTGGAAGCCTGTTAAAACTCAGTGAGATACAGTTTTAAGTATTATTATTAACCCCATTGGAGAGATAACACTAAGTTATTGGACAAGGTTACACAGCTGGTAAACAATGAAGCCAGGCGTGAAACAAGGCATTCTGAATCAAAGTCTGTTCCTTTAAACACTTATTTTTTAAAATTACTGAAATGAAGAAAAATCATATTTATAAAATTATTCTTTGTAATGTAACTTACAGTTCATAGAGGTTAAAACTTTAAAACTTGCTAAAAATGACTTATTTTATTCACATTCCAAATACACTCTTGCCACAGTAGATTTTCTGTTTCCTATTACGTCTCATTCATCCACCAATGTCAACTATGTGAAATACACCGAAAACTAACCAGGAAACCATAAACGGATGCAACAAATAAAATAATGGTAAATAATTCATGTACTACATTTAATGGCACATTACGTATATAAAAGCCCCTCAAAGATTCATGCTGCGTAATACTCACTGAGGGCCTCAATGTTGGGCACTGAGGAGGATACTATAAAAATGCAAAGTCCCTGCCCTGAAAGGGCTTACCAACTAAGTGGGAAGATAAGACGATATCAAAATGCTATGGGAACACAGAAGGAGCAGGAAACTTTTATCTGAGGGAGAAAAAAGTCTCAAGGAGAGGTAGTATTTGTGCATGTCTTTGAAGAACCAAAAGAAATAAACCAAGGAGAGATGAGTAAAGTGTGTTCTCATAAAAGCAAGTATAGGGGTAAAAAAAGCAAAGGAAAAAGACTTCTATTTCTGACTGATGGAACAACATACATCAGATTTTCCTCCCACTGTAAACAACTAGAAAGTCATACAAAATTATATGTAACAACAGTTTTCAGACAATAGATAAGAGGCAGCCTAGTATAATGATGCCTGGGAGAAGGAAAACAAGGAAATGTAAGCCTGATAACGGCTCCAAATCACTACATGGGGAGTGTTTCCAGGCCACAATGCAGCGGGTGAACAAACACAAGGAAAGTTCCAGAAGTGGCCGGGCGTGGTAGCTCACACTTGTAATCCCAGCACTTTGGGAAGTAGGCGGATCACTTGGGGTCAGCAGTTAAAGACCAGGCTGGACAAAATGGTGAAACCACATCTCTGCTAAAAATTCAAAAATTAGCCAGGCGTGGTGGTACACACCTATAATCCCACCCAGCCAGGCGTGGTGGTACACACCTATAATCCCGCCTGTAGTCCCAGCTACTCAGGAGGCTCAGGCAGGAGAGTCACTTGAACCCAGAAAGTTGCAGTGGCCTGAGATGATGCCAGTGCACTCCAACCTGGGCAACAACTTTTTTTTTTTTTTTTTTTTTGAGATGGAGTCTCGCTCTGTCACCCAGGCTGGAGTGCAGTGGCCAGATCTCAGCTCACTGCAAGCTCAGCCTCCCGGGTTTACGCCATTCTCCTGCCTCAGCCTCCCGAGTAGCTGGGACTACAGCCGCCCGCCACCTCGCCCGGCTAATTTTTTGTATTTTTTTAGTAGAGACAGGGTTTCACCGTGTTAGCCAGGATGGTCTCGATCTCTTGACCTCGTGATCCGCCCGTCTCGGCCTCCCAAAGAAGAATAAACTTTTTAAACAATGATGAATAAACTCAAAATACACTGTTAAGATGGGAAGAAAAAATATGTTAAGCATATATCTGATAAAGAACATATCCAGAATATAAAAAGAACTCTTACAACTTAGTAAGGTTACCATCCACCTCCCTTCCCCACTTTCCAAAAAACAGATGAAAGACCTAAACAGACATTTCATCGGAGGAAAGAGACAGGTAACAGATAAGCACAAGAAAAGATGCTCAGCCACATTAGTTATCAGGGAAATACAAACTAAAACAATGAGAAACCACTACATACCCAGTAACATGGCTAAAATCCAAAATTAATGTTTAGACGTAGATTAAGTGAAACTTTCATATATTGCTTGAAAATGCAAAAGCCAGATATAAAAAGTGCATATTGTAAGATTCCATTCATATGAAATGCTAGAAAAGGTAAATGGTATCAGAAAGCACATCAGTAATTGCTAGCGGTCAAACGATGGAGGAAGGAACTGACTACAATGAGGCCAAAAAGCTGTTTACAATGACAGAAATGTTATCGCTGATTGTGGTGGTGGTGGTTACCTGCCTGAATACATTAGTTAAACTCATCAAACTATGTATTTTAAATAGATTAATTTGATTGTTTGTAAAATATATCTCATTAAAACTGATTTTTAAGAAAATAATAAAAGCAAAGAAATGAAAATTCACATATTGAGCTCTTTATCAATTCATTAAAAGAACAGTTAATGCGGCCGGGCTGCTGGCTCACACCTGTAATCCCAGCACTTCGGCAGTCCGAGGCAGGTGGATCATCTGAGGTCAGGAGTGTGAGACCTGCCTGGCCAACATGGCGAAACCCCATCTCTACTAAAAATACAAAAATTAGCTAGGCGTGGTGGCGGGTGCCTGTAATCCCAGCTACTTGGGATGCTGAGGCAGGAGAATCGCTTGAACCCCGGAGGCGGAGGTTGCAGTGAGCCAAGACCACGCCATTTTACGCCAGTCTGGGAGACGAGAGCGAAACTCCATCTCAAAAAAAAAAAAAAAAAATCAGTTAAAGCAAAAATAACAAAATGGGTAAATGATGCACAAGGGTAAACCACAAAATGGGTAAAGGATGCTTATAGTAAACCCTCTATGTAATGGTAAAATATTACAAAACTTTCACTGAGACTGGAAAGGAGAAAAGGATATCCACTGACACTACTTCTATTTAATATTACACTGGATGTCCCAGACAACACAACAGGTAAGAAAAAAGTTTTAAAGGCATACATATTAGGAAATGAGAAATAAAAATGCCATCATTTGTAGATGAGATGACTGCACACACAGAAAATTTAAAACAATCTAACCATTATTAGAACTAATTAATAAGTTCCTTGGATATAAAATTAACATACAAAAATCTGGCGTAAGAAGCATGTATGTCATTAGGTAAATTTGAATCAAAACTATGATGAGATACAACGCTATACTCAGTAGGATGGCTATAATTAAAAGGAAAGATAATAACAGATATTGGTGAGAAAATGGGGAGATTGGAACCCTCATATATTGTTGGCAGGAATGTAAAACAGCTGCTGTGGAAAATGGTTGGCAGTCACTCAAAAAGTTAAAAATAGAGTTCCCATATGACCCAGCAATTCCACTTCCAGGTGTACATAACAGGAATGAAAACAAACATCCCTATAAAAAGTTGCATCTGAATGTTCATAAGCAGCTTTATCTGTGATAGACAAAAAGCAGAAACAACCCAAATGTCCAACAACCAATGAATGGATTTTTAAAACGTGACATATTCATATAACTGAATGTATTATTCAGCAGTAAAAATGAAGCAGTGATGCATGATACAACGTGCATGAACCTTACAAATATTATGCTAAACAAATGAAGTTGGTCATAAAAGACCACAACATTGCATGATTCTGTTTACAAAAGAATGTCCAGAAAAGGCAAATCTAGAGAAAGAAGGTAGACTGGTGGTTACTTAGAATTCGCGGAGGGGCAGTGTGGAAGGCGGGACAATCAGATTGTGATGATCACTGCACAACTCTGTGAATAAACTAAGAAAAACTGAATTATACACTTTAAATGGCAAATTATATGGTATGGGAATTAAATCTTAATAAATCTGATTTTTTAATTTTCTGCAATTTTTTATATTTATAACAACTAAATAGTTAAAATCATTACTAATTTTAGTGTAATGAAATGTAATTATAATGCAACTAAATTAGAATGTAAATAAATAACCACAGCAAGACTGCATCTGTAGGGCTGTAACCGTAACATTAACAATTACTAATGTGTCTATAAGGCTTCTGGTGAATTTTTCTTTAAACATAATAAATACCAATGTCACTTTTAAAAAACCAATTAATTGTACATCTATACACCAGAAAATAGTAAAAATAAAATTTAATGATATGTACAATAGTATCATAAAACATCAAAAACTAGAAATAAATTCAATAAATCATGGGAAAGACCCATACACTATCTTATTTCAATAATGTTTTGCAAAGAAGATCTAATAAACAAAGACATATATCATTTTCTTGGGATGGAAGCCTCAATATTGTAAAGATGTCTATTATCCCCAATTACATTTGACAAATATATTCAATGCAGCTCCATTAAAATCCTAGCAAGTCCCAGCAATGATGTATGACAATTAAGAAAAAATATCCCAGCAAGGTTTTCTTTTCTATGTAGAAATTCACATGAAAATGACATACAGCAAAAATAACCGAGGTAATCTTGAAGAACACAACTAAGCTGAAGAACTTTAACAGATATCAACACCTATTACAACATGAAAAAAATTAAAACAGCGAGATAATGGCAAAGGAACAGAAAATAGATCAACAGAACAGAACAGAGGGTTCTTAACAGACTTACAAGCATATGGTCATCTGATTTATGAGAAAAGCAAAACTGCAATGCAATGGAGAAAGGATGATCTTCAGTGAATGGTGCTGGGTCAACTGACTATCAAGATGAAAAAAATAAAATCTCGACTCCTACCTTACATCACATACAAAAAGTAATTCCAGATGAATTCCAGATAAAAACGTAAGAAGTAAAATAGTAAAGCATTTTAAAGAACACATAGAAAAACATCTATAAAATCTTAAAATAGGTAAATATTTCTCCAAATAGACACAAAAAGCCTCATATATCGAAGACTGATAAAATGGAACTTCTGTTCATTTAAAGGTATCATTAAAGAGTGAAATCTCTTTGAAGAGCGAGCCACAAAATGGGAGAATATATTTTTAAGCACATGCCAAATAAAGAACCCATATCCATAATATATAAAGAAATCTTACCAAAAAAAACAGTCAAACCAAATTTCAATTGGCAAAATATTTCAACAGGTATATCACAAAAGAGCGTATCTCAGTCAGCAAGAAGCATATGAAACGTTTATAAAACTTATAACATATGAAAGACTAACTTCATTAGTCTTCAGGAAAATAAAAATTAAAACTGCAAGAGGATATTACAACATATCCAACAGAAAGGCTAAAATGAAAAATACAAATTACCAAATGCGATAAATACAAAATATACAAAAAAAAAAAAAAAAGAAAGAAATTCCTGACAAGGATGTAGGAAGGAGCAATACTGGATGGAGGGGAGATAAATTGGCACAATCATACTGGAAAACCGTTGGACACGATCTACTAAAGCTGAAGATACGTACATTCTCTGACTGTAATTCTACCCCTCAGTTTCTACTCAACTGAAATATCTAAAAATCTTTATTAAGAAACATACGAAAGTTCTTCACTCAGAAAGCTACAAGGTTCATGGAAGCATTAACTATAATGGTACCAAAATGAAAATTACTGAAACCAACGGCAAGAGTAGATAAATACATTCACACTCATATAATGGAATACTATTTGGCATTAGGCATGAATAAACTGCAACAACATGAAGGTAAGAATGACTCTACAAACATAATGTTGAAAAGAGCCACCACATGTACATACATGATTCTACTTCTATAAAGTTCAAAATTAGGCAAAACCAATCTGGTTTGAGTCTTGGCAGTAGCTAGTCTGGCTGGAGATGTGGTAAATGGAAGGAAGCCTGAGGAGGCTTCCCAGGTTTTGGGGTCCTGTTTCTTGATCGAGATTCTGCTCACATGCGTGTGTTTGCTTTGTGAAAATTCAAGCTCTGTGTACACAACTTCTCCATAACTTACCATGAGGTTACATCCTGATAAACCCATTGTAAGCTGAAAATATCGTAAGCTGAAAATGTATTTAATACACCTAACCTACTGATCAGGAAACCTTAGCCTAGCCTACTTTAAGGTGTCAGAACACTTACATTAGCTTACAGTTGGGCAAAATCATCTAACACAAAGCTTATTTTATAACACAGCATTGAATACCATACACAGATGAGCATTTTGTAGACTAGATGGGATGTGAAAACATAAAACACAATATCCAAAAAACAGTGGCAACAGAGTACAGTATAGAGTACCAGTTGTTCACCCACATAATCATGTGGCTGACTGGGAGCTGCAGCTCACTGCCACTGCCTAGCATAGCAAGAAAATATCATACCACATATTGCTAGCCTGGAAAAAGATCAAAATTCAAAATTCATAGTATGGTTTCTACCAAACACATGTAGCTTTTGCACATTATAAAACTGAAAATCGTAAGTTAAGTCATCATTAAATCAAACCATTGTAAGTCCAGGACCATTTGAATACAGATTTGTACGCTTGTCTATATGGACTAGCTTCAAAATACTTGCAAAAATATTTTTTAAATTGGAGAAAATTCTATCACCATACAATCATGCACTGTATAATGATGTTTTAATCAACAACAAACCACATACATGATGGTGGTCCCATAAAATTATAGTATAGTATTTTTATTCTATGCTTAGATGTATTAGATATATAAACACTGACCATTGTGTTATAGTTGCCTACAGTATTCAGTATGGCAACATGCTGTACAAGTTTATAGCCTAAGAGCCATAGGCTATACCATGTAGCCTAGGTGTGTAGTAGGTTACACCATCTGGGCTTGTGTAAGCATACTCTATGATGGCAGCTCAGGAGGAAATCGCCAAAGGATGCATTTCTAGAACATCCCTGTCATTAAGTGATGTGTGACTGTATTTACACAAAAATTGACTATTGGAGCTTGTGAAGAAGAAAGGAGAACTACTGAATGTGGAGGTCAGGCTGTTTGTATGGTATTTCCACTCACCTTTGTCCTGTAACGCAATTTGTTGCTTATGCAGTAATGCCACCTCCCGTCCCAAAGCTTTCTTCTGCCGTTCCAGTTCATTTTGAAGCACCAAAATTTTTAACTGCAGGCATTCACTTTTTTTTTTCTAAATAAATAAAATCACAGGTATATTTATGAATATAAATGTCATGACTATGAATAATTATATACTCACAATGTTTAAAAATAAATAATGGTTTAAAGCATTTTAATACTCATCAAACTTACGGAATTCTTGAGTAACTTAATTCATCAGCACCATCCTTTTAATTAAAATCATATAGAAATAGGCAAAGAATAAGAATAAAAGTAAATCTTAAGTCTGGGGACCCAACAGACACTACACAAAATATCTCAGGTACCTTCTCTGATACCACAATACAGTACAATAAGATTTTTAAAACTTAATAACAAGTAAGTTCTCAGAAAGTTAAATATAGAGGTACCATAAGATCCAGCAATTCCACTTCTAGATATATACCAAGAGAACTGAACACATATCCACACAAAAGCCTGAACACAAATGTTCATAGCAGCATTACTCACAATAGCCAAACAACATAAAAAACCCAAATGTCCACCAACTGATGAAAGGATAAATAAAATGTGGCCAGTCCATACAATCAAATATTATTTTGTAATAAAAAGAAATTAAGTATTGACAAATGCTACAACATGGATGAACCCTAAAAACATTATGCTAAGTTAAAGAATTCAGTTTTAAAAGCCCACACACTATATGGCTCCATTTATATGAAATGTCCAGAATAGGCAAGCCCATAGAAACAAAAAGTAGATTTCCACATTTGCCAAAACAAACCAAGGTGCTCTAACCCCCTGCCTGTTTGAAAGACGGCCAAGCAGAGGCCTGAGGTTTTCATCCCAGATAGGCAGTAACCAAACGAGTCCCATGTGGTAACTACTGACACCACATGGGGCTACTGGACTTTTACCACCCACCAGAGACTTAAAACATAATGCCCAAAATGTCCAAGTTTCAATCAAAAACCACTTACCACACCGAGAACCAGGAAAATGTCAAAGAAAATGAAAAAGCACAAGCAACAGATGCCAATACTGACATGATAGACATGTTACAATTATCTGATAAAGACCTAAAAGCAGTCAACATAAAAATGCTTCAATAGCAATTAAAAACATGCTTGAAACAAATGAAAAAGTAGAAAAGAAAAACCTAGAAAGTCTCAGCAAAGAAACAGAAGATATAGAGAACCAAATGGAAATTTTAGAACAAAAAATAACAAAAACTCAGTGAATAGGCTCAATTGCAGAATAGAGGAAACAGAGAAAAGTCTGTGAACAGAACACTGAAACTACCAATTTGAGCAACAGAGAGAAAACAGCCTTTAAAAAAAAGAACAAAACATCAGGGACCTGTGTAACTACACCAAAGGAGCTAACTTCTGTGTCATCAGAGTACTAGAAAGAAAAGAGAAACAAAGAATGACTGAAAAAGTACTTGAAAAAATAATGGAGCCAGGCAAGGTGGCTCATGCCTGTAATCTCAACGACTCAGTGGCTGAGGCAGGAGGGTCATTCAAGCCTAGGAGTTTAAGGCTGTGGTAAGCTATGATCATGCTATTGTACTTCAGCCTGAGTATCAGAGCAAGATCCTGTCACCAGGAAAAAAAAAAAAAAAGGAAAAGAAAAGAAATAATGGCTAAAAACTTGCCAAATTAGGGGCAGGCACAGTGGCTCACACCTGTAATCCCAGCATTTTGGGAGGCTGAGGTGGGCAGATCACTCGGGGTCCGGAGTTTGAGACCAGTCTGGCCAACATGGTGAAACCCCGTGTCTACTAAAAATAAAAAAATTAGCCAAGCACGGTAGTGGGCGCCTTTAATCCCAGCTATTCAGGAGGCTGAGGTGGGAAAATCACTTGAACCCGGGAGGTGGAGGTTGCAGTGAGCCAAGATAATGCCACTATACTCCAGCCTGGGCGACAGAGCAAGACTGTGTCTAAAAGAATTAAAAAACTTACCAAATTAGGCAGAAGAAAGAAATCTACACATTCAAGAAGCCAGCTAAATCTAAATAGAATAAATCCACTACAGAAAAATCAATGAAACCAACAACTGGTTCTTTGAAAAGGTAAATAAAATTGATAAAACTCTAGTCAGGGCTGGGTCTGTAATCCCAGCACTTTGGGACACTGAGGCAGGCGGATCACCTGAGGTCAGGAGTTTGAGACCAGCCTGGTCAACATGATGAAACCCCATCTCTACTAAAAATACAAAATGAGCTGGGCATGGTGGCAGGCACCTGTAATCCCAGCTACTTGAGAGGCTGAGGCAGGAGAATTGCTTGATCCTGGGATGTGGAAGTTGCAGTTAGTTGAGGTCACATCATTGCACTCCAGCCTGGGCAACAAGAGTGAAAATCTGTCTCAAAATAATAATAATAATAATAATAATAATAATATTTTTAAAAAATCTAGCCAGACTATTCAAGGAAAAAAGAAAAAAGGCAAAAATTACTAATATGAAGAAAGAGGGGTTATCACAATTGATCTCACAAACATCAGAAGAATAAAAAAATACTATAAACAACTCTATGCCCAGAAGTTTGGTAACTTAGATGATATAAACCAATTCTTTGAAAGACAATTTACCAAAACTCACAGTAGGAGAAAGAGGTAATAAAGAAATTAGGCAGGATATGGTGGCACATGGCTGTAATCTTACACTTTAGGAAGCCCAGGTGGGAGGACTGCTTGAGCCCAGAAGTTGGAGACCAGCCTAGGCAACATAGTGAAACTCCGTCCATAAAAAATTTAAAAAATAACAAAATTGGCTGGATGTGGTGGCATGCATCTGTAGTCCCAGCTACTCAGGAGGCTGAGGTGAAAGGATCACTTGAGCTCAGGAGTTCAAGGCTAGAGTGAGCCACGATTGTGCCACTGTACTCAGTCTGGGCAACAGAGCAAGACTCTGTCTCAAAAAAAAAAAGAAAAAAAAAAGAAAAAGAAAAGAGAGAGAGAAATTAAATCAACAATTACTAACCTTCCAAAACAGGATCAAAAAAAAAAAAAGTTCTACTTGGTTTCACAGTGAATTCTACTAAATGTTTAAGTAAGAAACAATACCAGTTCTTCAGAATCTCTTTCAGAAATTAGAAGCTGATGAACACTTTCTAACTCATTCTGTGAAGCCAGCATCACCCTGACACAAAAACCAGACAAAGACACTACAAAATATTAGCAAATCAAATCCAACAATGTATAAGAATAATTATATAACATGGCAACATGGAATTTATCCCAGGTAGACAAGGTTGGTTCAACATTCAAAGAGCAATTAATGTAATTCATCACATCAACAGGGTGAGGAAGAAAAATAGATATGATCATACATATTGATAGATACAGAAAAAGCATGTGACAAAACCCAATGATGATTCATGATAAAAACTTTCAGTTAATGAGGAAAAGAGGGGAACTTCCTTAACTGGTAAAGAACATCTACCAAATAATCTACAGCTAACATCATACTTAATAGTAAGAAACTAGATGCTTATCCCTTATGTCTGAAAACAAGACAAGGATGACACCTTTCATTCCTATTCAACATAGTTATACTTGAAGTCCTAGCTAATGAAATAAGACAAGAAAAAGAAAAAAAAAGCTACACATGTTGGGAAAGAAGAAATAAAATGATCTTTGTCTGCAGATAATATTTTTGTCTCTATATAGAAAATCCAAAAGAATTGACAAACAAAACAAAAAAAACACCCTCCTGGAAAAAGTAATTATAGCAAGATTGCAGAATATAGAATTAATACGTATAAAAAGTTAGATGTCTTCCTGTGTAACAGCAATGAACAAGTGGAATCAAATTATCCAATTATCCATCAAATTATTTTGTTAGTATCAAAACTGATTCTGAAGTTTATATAAAGGCAAAAGACCCAGAATACACAATACAATATTGAAGGAGAAGAACAAAGTTGGAAGACTGACAGTAGCCGATGTCTAGAATTACCATAAACTACAGTAATCAAGACAGGGTGGTATGGGTAAAAGAAGAGACAAATAGATCAATCAAATGGAACAGAGCCTAGAAATACACCCAAAAAATATAGTCAAAGAATACTTGACAAAGAAACAAAAGCAATTCAATGCAGAAAGGATAGTCTTTTCACAAATGATGAAACCACTGGACCGCCACATGCAAAAAATGAAAGGAAAGAAGGAAGAAACAGAGGGAGGGAGGGAGGGAGGTAGGATCAATCTAGATACAGGCCTTACACCCTTCACAAAAAGTTAACTCAAAACGCATTACAGATCTAAATGTGAAATTAAAAATTATACTTCTAGAAGATAACACAGGAGAAAACACAGAAGACTCTGGGTTTGGAGATAACTTTTTAGATATAACACCAAAAGCAAGATCCACGAAAAAAGAAATTGGTATCTTGGAAATCATTAAAATCTGCCAAAGATACTGTGTTAAGAGTAAAGACATGCCACAGACTGGGAGAAAAACTATGCAAAAAACATACCTGATAAAGAACTGGTATCCAAAATATACAAGGAATTCTCATTAAAAAAAAAAAAAAAAATACAGACAGGGTCTCACTATGTTGAGGTCTCACTTTTTGGGCCTGGCCTCAAAAAGCTCTTAATATTCAACATTAAGAAAACAAACAACCCTGGCTGGGTGCAGTGGCTCACGTCTGTAACACCAGCATGCTGGGAGTCCAAGGCAGGCAGATTATCTCAAGTCAGGAGTTCGAGACCAGCCTGATCAACACAGCGAAACCCCATCTTTGACAAAATTACAAAAAAAACCTGGCCGGGCACAGTGGTGTGCACCTGTAATCCCAGTTACTTGGGAGGCTGAGGGAGGAAAATTGCTTGAACCTGGGAGGTAGAGGTTTCAGTGAACCAAGATCGTGCCACTGCACTCCAGCCTGGGTAAAAGAGCGAGACTCCGTCTCCAAAAAAAAAGAAAACAAACAACCCAATTTAAAAATACAACAAAGAACTGAACAGGTATCTCATCAAAGAAGATATATAGATGGCAAGCATGCCATCTATAAGATGCTTAACATCATAAGTCATTAGGAAATTGCAAGTTAAAACAACAATGTGATATGACTACATACCCATTAGAATAAAATCGAAAACTCTCATACCACCAAATGCTGGCAAAGATATGGAACAACACGAACTGTCATTCACTGAAGGTGGGAATGCAAAATGGTACAGCCACTTTGACAGATAGTCTGGCAGTTTCTTACAAAGCTAAAATAGGCTTCCTATACAATCTAGCAATCATACTCTCATATATTAACCTGGATATTGAAAACTTACGTTTACACAAAACCCTACACACAAATGTCTACAACAACTTTATTCATAATTGCCAAAACTTGAAAGCAACCAAGATATACTTCAATAAGTCAACAGATAAACTGTGGTATATATACAATGGAGTATTATTCAGTGATAAAAAGAAATGAGCTATCAACCCATCAAAAGACAGAGAAATCATAAATGCATATTGCTAAATGAAAGAAGCCAGTCTGAAAAAGCTACATACTGTATGATTCCTACCGTATAAAATTCTGGAAAAGGCAAAATTATAGAGACAGTAAAAAGATCAGTCACCAGGGGAGGGAGAAAAGGATGAACACGTGGAGGATAGGATATTTTTAGGGCAATGAAACTATTCTGTTTGATGCTGTATAGATACATAATACAATACATTTGTCAAAACTCATAGAACTGTATAACATAAAGGGTAAATCCTAATGTAAACTATAGACTTTAGTTAATAATAATGTATTAATATTAATTAACCAATATAACAAATGTACCACACTAGTACAAGATGTTATAGCAGAAGACATTGGGGATGGGGTGGGTTATATGGGAAGTCTGTACTTTCTGCCTAATTTTTCTATGAATCTAAAACTACCTTGAAAAAGAAAGTTTATTTTTAAGTCATATTAAAAATCAATTTTAATGAATACACATTTAATAAAACAAAATTCCTGACCCATTCTACCAGCCAGAGATACAATTAAACTTGTTTGTTAACTTATGTTTCCATATAAATATTACATCAAACCACTGCTTAAACTTTACCCAGCCTCTTTTTTGCTCCAAAAGCCTTGCCTGAATTTACCTCCAGATACAAATCTGAAATTTTGTCCCCAAAATGAGTATGTATGTGCCTGAATATGTGTGCATACACACACAATTACTGCACTGTGAATGTGTATGTCCTTCTCTCCTGGTCTTTATCAGTGTCACTAATATACTTTTCATGATTTTCCATGACATAAATCTTAAGCAAACAGCAAATTGGTTATAGCTAGTCAATTTTTATCTCCTTCCTAAGGTATAAACAATTAAAATTGTAACTACAAAACTCATCCATTAAATAAATAGGTTACTAAGGATCCAGGATAAGCTGATAGAAAACTTTAAAAGGAAAAGGTTAGTATCTTGATTTGACTCACAAACAGTGAGGAAGCCTGGGAACTCAGTGAGATGCATCATGCTATGGCCTTGTTGAAGCAACGGGCATGGAAAATGATTTTTGGCAATGTGTTAAAAGTACTTACAGCAATCATTTCTCACCCAAGATGCTTTCTTACTCATCCCTGAAATACTGATTCTAAACAGATGGTATGATCATCTGTTAAAGACATTCAAGCTGAGAAAACAGCAGAAAAACTTATTTCCAATCACTATTATATTTAGCTTGAAAGGTCTATGAAATATGGCTTTACAAAGAATGTTCCTAAACAAACCAAACATTAATAAAGGCCCTACTACATGCTTCTAAATGAATGAGAAATGGTCTCTACTTTCTGTGAATTTAGGTCTACTGTAGATAAAAGCCATTTTGCCCTGCCGGCCCACTGTAAAAACAGAAACCAAAAGTCCACAACGTTCTAAGATCCAGAAGCAATCGAAGTGTCTATCAATAAATGAATGGATAAGCAAAATATGGTACATACATACAATGAAATACTATTCAGCTTTAATCAGGAAGGAAATTTCTGCAATATGCTATACCATGGATGAATCTTGAGGACATTATGCTAAGTGAAACTGCCAGCCATAAAAGGGTATACACTGCATGATTCCACTTATATGAGTTCCTTATACAGTACAGTCAAAGTCACAGAGACAAAAAGTAGAATGGTAGTTGCAAGGGGCTGGGAGTAGAGGGAAGCGAGGAGTTAGTGTTTAATGGGTACAGTTTCAGTTTAAAAGACTTCTGGAGATGGATGGTGATGATGGTTGCATGACATTTTGAAGGTATTTAATACCACCGGGCTGTACATTTAAAAATGAAATGAGATCATAAATCTTATATGTATTATAAAAATAATTAGAAAAAAAGTCAATGAGCTTGTTTATTATGAAAGAAAAAGGAATGAAGAAACAATCTGAGTTTTCTTTAGCAATGTAATAGTATAATTAAGAAGCCTAAGGTGTTCTTACATCACTGAGGAAAAAGGTAAAATCTTTAGGAAGCAATCTTTTCCCACAAAGAGTGAGGTATTCAACTTGCTTAACTTGAATTTTTCCACAAAATATGTAAATTGAATTCTACCTGGGCAGAGAAAGAAAATACAGAAAAAGAAAAGCAAATCTTCAGAAAACACAGGGATATGCCTGGCTAGGAGGATAATCTGCTCTATTCCAGGGTACATACTGAGATATGTTTTCTAGATTTAAAGAACTAAGGTTACAAGTTAATCTAAATACTACATTAATATGGGAAGGCATGTATGTGTATAGTGTTTGTGTTATGGTCCATGTTCAGAAACTGGCTCATTTACAGAAATATATCAAGTCATTCAAAACCAGAATTGTTGGCTCCAATTTCTGATGAGTAAACAAACCCATGTGGGATCTAGTTCTGCTTCCTTTCTAATGCATCAAAGACGAATTGCTCAAAGATCTTAATGTTCCATAATCTTCTAATGAGTTTCAGTGTTCTATTTATCTGTTTACTCCAAGTGTAATGTCACACATATATCTCCAATAGATTACTTTTAATTAGATTTTAGTGTTTCTATACAACACTATATGTGAACTGAAAATCACAGATACACACATTCCTATTTATGAGTCGTTGCCAAAAAAATGGGAAATGTTAAAACATTCATTTCAGAAAGATGACTAACGTATAAATAACACATTATACGTTGAGTATGCCAAATCTGAAAATCTGAAGTTCAAAACGCTACAAAATCTGAAACTTTCTGAGCACCAACATGACACTCAAGGAAAATGCTCATTGGGGTGTTTTGGATTTTGTATTTTTGATATGAGATGTTCTCTTAGTAACGGAACAAATGTCTTCACATTGATGATATTGGAGTTAAAACTTTTTGCCTTAGGGAAAAAGTTCCTAAAGCATGTTCCTGGGAATCGTGAGGGTTCCTGACATCTTTACAGACTCTTGTAAGATAAAATATAATAGCATAATACTAAGCTGTATGCCTCTTTTCCACTCTCATTTTCTCATAAGTCTATGATGGAGTTTACCAGAATCTGCAAGACTTATGATATTGCAACAGATTCACTGCAGAAGCAGATGTGAAAATCCAGGTGTCTTTTATTAGGCTAGACATAAGCTTAATAGAGTTAAATTCACAAAATATTTAAGCAATGCAATGCTAATTAAACCTTTTGTTCAGAAAAATATGCTTATTTTTCACAAAAAGGTATTGCTGAATTCTTTGAGATTTTTAAGAGTATAAAGGAGTCTTGAGACCAAAAACTTTGAGAATTGACAGCTTAGGGTATATTTTATCTTCATCTATAGTAATTTAAACCCCCCAAAATTGAAAATAATTAACAATCAGAAAAAAGTTTTTAAAACTGTGGCAGCTGTCCCAAAACTTAACACATTTGCTTTTAAATGTCATTTACAGGTTGTTTCTACTGCACCTACACCTAGTCAACCACTAAGAAAAGGAAAAGATTTCCTTAGAAAATATTTCCAATCAATTAATTTCACAGACTTAGCAATAACAGGCTTAGAACCCGGGTTTAGCCAGGAGGATACAGCAAAAATATGTAATAATAAAATGTACAGGAGCTCTGCTTCTGGTGTAAAAGAATAAGTACGCAACAAATTGGTCCTCTCATAGAGGATACAGACTATGGATAACAGATATAGACTATGGAAAAAATACAAAAATCACTACTTGAAGGTTCTTGAGAATGATCAATGGCAGGCATATTTTGGAGTTGAGTCAGAACTTGGCATAAACAACCAATAAAATGAAATTCCCCTTTTCTGTGGCTTTTCCCTGAGGGTGGCTGCAAACTCCAAAAGAAAGTCAACTTTCTTTCTGACCAGAGGAACCAGGGAAAAAATGGTCAGGCAATCAAGAGTGCAAGAATAGAGGAAGGCAGAGAACAGGCACCCTAGATTCTGTTTAAATTCAACCTAAGTCTCTTAAGTCCTATACTACACATGCATGAGACAAACAGAAAGAAGCTTGCGCCTAAGGGTAAAAGAACTACACTGAAATCTGAGCCAATGTTCATTGCAGGCATGACAGTTTGAGCCTAACCAAGAACTATCTGCTAAAATAAAAACATCAACATTTTTTGGAACAAAGTAACAAAATCCAGAGATTCCACCAAATTGCATTCACAATGTCCAAGATACTATGCAGTATTACCTAATATATGAAGAGTCAAGAAAATGTGACTCACTCTCTAGGGAGGAGAAAACCAACAGATGCCAACCCCAAGATGATCCAGATGTTAGGATTACCAAAAACTTTAAAGCCACTCTCACAAATATGTCAACAAAAATTGAAATATTCTTATAGTGAATAAAAGGATGTGAAATATCAGCAGAGAACTAGAAAATATTTAAAAGGTCCAGATTTCTGCTCCTGGGCAAGATGGAATAGGAAAAAAAGAACACTGCCCAACTAATTTTACCAGGCTACCATAATCCTACTACCAAAATCCGAAAAGGCAATTCAAAACATTGTATCACAACATCCCTAATAAATACAGGTGCAAAATTTCTTAAATTATTACCAAAGCAAACCCAAGACAATATGAAGGAAAAAAATTTATAAGAACAAATCCAACAAAACACAGAAATAATTATATATTATAATCAATGTAGGTTTACTGCAGAAATGCAATGTTAAACATTTGAAAATAAACCAATAAGAGAATAAAGAAAAAAACCATATGATCATTTCAATGGATATAGAAAAACCACCTGACAAAATTCAATGTCTATTCATGATAAAAACTCTCAGAAACTAGGAATAAGAGGAACTTCCTAAAATTAATGAAGGGCATTCCTAGCACTATATTTAATAGAGAAACGATGAATGGTTTCTCCCTAAAACCAGTAACAAGGTGAGGATTCCTGTTCTAACTACTTTTTTGTCCAACACTGTAATGGATGAAAATCAAAGGGCATAAAACTCTACAAGTTTGCCGTTATGATTGTTTACACAGAAAATCCCAAAAAACTATAAATAACTAGCATAATGAATAAGTTAATAAAACAAGATTGTAATACAGAAGATTAATAAGTTAAAATTAATTGTATTCTTACATACTAGCAGCAAACGAATGAGAAATAAAAATTCAAAAACAGTTCCACTTGTAATAATGCCTCCCCTGCCAAAAAACTCCCATAAAACACTTAAGAATAACTCTAACAAAAGATGTCCAAAATCTCTACAGTGAAAGCTACAACATTATAAAGAGAATCAGAGAGAAATCTAAGTAAAAGAGATATACACGATGTTCACGGACTGAAAGACCTAATATTGTTAAGACAGCAATTCTCCATAATTTTATCTACAGCTTCTTATCAAAATTCCAGCAGGCCTTTTTTGTGTGTGTGTAGGAATTGACAAACTGATTCTCAAATTAACTTGGAAATATAAAGAACCCAGAAAAACCACAGAAGTCTAAAAAAAAAAAAAACAAAGTTGGAAGATTTACCCGGTCAAGTTTTAAGATGACAAATCTACAATAATAAGTGAGTTGGCTATTGGGGAAATACAGACATATAGATCAATGGAACAGAATAGAAAATCCAGAAATAGATGTACACATATATGATCAATTGATTTTGAACAAACATGTCAAGGCAATTAAATGAGGAATGAAAAGACTATTCAATAAATGATGCTAATCATGATATCCAATGATGGATATCAACTGGATATCCATGTAGGGGGAAAAAATTACCCTTACTTATGTGATACAAAACAATGAACTACAGAACTATAAGAGAGGTGGATTGGAGATGTACATGGAAAGCCCAAAACTATTAAACTGTTAGAACAAAACATAGGAGAAAATTCCTGTGACCTTGGGTTACGCAAATATTTCTAACACAAAAATCCCTGAACACAAAAAATTAAATTAAAATTAAATACGTTGGATTTCATCAAACTTCAAAACTTTTGCTCTTTAGAAAATACTGTTAAGAATACAAAAAGGCAAGACACAGACCGAAAAGAAAGTATTCCCAACACACAAAACAGAAAAAGGATTTGTATACAGAAACACACACATCTACTTACAAACCAAAAATAAGACGACAAAAATCTGAATTAAAAATGAAAAAAGACTGGTTGGGTACGGTGGCTCACACCTGTAATCCCAGCACCTTGGGAGGCCAAGGTGGGCAGATCACAAGGTCAGGAGATTGAGACCATCTTGGCTAACATGGTGAAATCCCATCTCTACTAAAAATACAAAAAAAAAAAAAAGTTAGCTGGGTATGGTGGCGGGCGCCTGTAGTCCCAGCTACTTGGGAGGCTGAGGCAGGAGAATGGTGTGAACTCGGGAGGCGGAGCTTGCAGTGAGCCCAGATCGTGCCACTGTACTCCAGCCTGGGCAACAGAGTGAGACTCCATTTCAATAAAAAAGAGAAAAGACTTCGGGAGGCTGAAGCAGGAGGATTGCTTGAGGTCAGGAGTTTGAGGCCAGCCTGAGAAATACAGCAAGTCTGCCTCTACAAAAAATAGAAAATTATCTGGGCAGGTGGCTACTCAGGAGGCTGAGGCAGGACAACTTGAGCCTAGGAGTTTGATGCTGCAGTGAGCAATGATCGTGCCACTGCACTCTAGCCTGGGTGACAGAGCAAGACCTTATTTCCTTAAAGAAGACAGCAGGAGCAAGAGAAAACAAATCTGAAACTACTTTACACGTATACTAGGACTGAACAAATGAGTACATAAATGACAGATAATGGGAGCCAGGTTTCTCACTATCAGAAAAAGATAATACAAATAAACAACATGAAGGGGACAGCTAGAAAGCACTTTGTGGTATTAAAGTATAAATAATTCGTATTAACTTTTCTTTTCTTTTTTCTTTTTTTTTTTTTTTTTTTTTTTTTTGTGAGACGGAGTCTCGCTCTGTCGCCCAGGCTGTAGTACAGTGGTGCGATCTCGGCTCACTACAACCTCAGGCTCCCAGACTCAAGTGATTCTCCTGCCTCAGCCTCCCGAGTAGCTGGGACTACAGGTGCCTACCACCACACCCAGGTAATTTTTTTAAATGTATTTTTAGTAGAGTGGGGTTTCACCGTGTTAGCCAGGATGGTCTCTATCTCCTGACCTTGTGTTCCGCCCACCTCGGCCTCCCAAAGTGCTGGAATTATAGGCATGAGCCACCATGCCCGGCCCCAACTCATTTTAATACATAGAGAGAGAGATAGAAACATGTGCATACATAGCTCTGTCCACTGAGAGATCCTAGAAGCAATCCAGTGGCAACAAGCCCACATCTTGTTTAATATCATTATTTAATATTTGATATTAAATTTAATATTTTAATATTAAATTTAATTTTTTAATTAAAATATTAAATCATTTAATATTTTAATTAAATTAATAACATTTAATATTTGTTTAATATCATTATTAAACAAAAAGAACAGGGCTCTTGGAGAAATGGCTAATTCTAGGGCTGGGATGGGGAAAACACAAGATGAGACTGGATCATATAGTGCCAAGGAGTAAGGAAGTCTTTTAAAAACGAACAAAGAGATAGGGGTGTATCAAAAGGACGTAAGAGCCAACTGGAAAGATCTCTCAATGGCCAAATCCAAAACTGAGCAAGAAAATAAATAACATAGTACTGGATTGTAACCCAAAGTATAAAATAAACATGCATGAGCCCACACTAGCAAGTCATTAAATAAACAAATAAGTGGTGGGAGAAGAGACACATTTTCCTCTCAAAGAATTTCAAATAATATATGTACATATTCCTCCATCCAGGAGGTGGAATTTAATTCCCTTCCTCTTGATTGTAGGCTAACTAAGTAACTTGTTTTCAAAAAACAGAGTATAGAAAGGGAACTTTGTATTGGAGAAACCTGGGAGATACTACCTTAACCAAAAGACCGAGGTTTACATCAACAGTGATTAGTCAGTGATTTTAAAAAGGAAAACAGAGAAACACATAGATCGGAGAAGACTAGGAAAAAATGATGACTAAATCCAATGTGGTTTCCTGGACTAAATACTGAAACAAAAATAGGCATCAGAACCCAGTCAATCAACAGAAAAACATCAGACAAATCCTAATTAAGGAATATTCTGTAAAATACCTGCCCCATTAAAGCCCTCAAAACTGTCAGGGTCATCAAAAATAAGAAAAGTCTGAAAGATTTTCAAAACCATGAAGAATCTAAGGAAGTATGATTACTATTACTATATGCAGTATATTTTCCTGGATAGGATTATGGAATAGAAAAAGGACATTAGTTAAAAGCTGGGAAAAAAAAAAAACTGAACCTTGGTTCCATGGACCTTGGTTAACAATAATTTATCAATATAGGTTCATCAATTGTAACAAATGTACCACATTAAGCAAGATATTAATAATAGGAGAAATTGGGTGTGGTACATATAGGGTAAGTCCCTGTACTATCTTTGTGATAATTCTATCAATCTAAAACTCTTCTAAAATTCAAAGTTTATTTATTTTCAAAAAGACATTAATGGCAACACTGGTGAAATGTGAATAAAATCCATAGTTAATAATATCATATCAATGTCCTTTTTTTAATTAACCACACACCATGTCAAACGTACCATGGTTATGTAAGATGTTAACATTAGAGAAACCAGATGAAAGGTATGTGGGAACTCTCTGAATTATCTTGGCAAGTCTCCTACAAATCTAAAATAAAGAGTTTATTTTTAGTGGGCAAAAATATTTTAACTGATACTTCTTTCTTTTTCTTTTGAGATGGAGTCTCACTCTGTCACCCAGGCTGGAATGCAGTGGCGCAATTTTGGCTCACTGCAACCTCTGCCTCCCGGGTTCAAGTGATTCTCCTGCCTCGGCCTCCCAAGTGCGTGGGACTACAGATGCACGCCACCATGCCCAGCTAATTTTTTCTACTTTTATTAGAAACAGGATTTCACCATATGGGCCAAGCTGATCTCGAACTCCTGACCTAGTGAACCACCTGCCTTGGCCTCCCAAATTGCTGGGATTACAGGCATGGGCCACTAAACTGATAATTCTTAAAAGATGCATGCATATCCAATAGGATATGAAAAAATGCTCATCATGGAAATACGATTCAGAACAAAAAGAGAAAATGCTATATAAGTGCTAGAATAGCTAAAATGTAAAAAGACTGACCTCTTAAATGAAGTAGACAAATGCTTGAAAGACACAAGCTACCAAAGTTCATGCAAAAGGTAAATTATTAAAGAAACTTAATTCCCAGATCAAAAACCTTCCCACAAAAAATCCTCCAGACCCAGATGGCTTCAATGTAAATTCTACCTAACATTCCCATTCCACACGTATTCTTCCTGAAAACAAAAAGGGGGAAAACACTTTCCAAAAGTGAGTTGAGGCCAACGTCACCCTGACAACAAAATGAGACAAAGAGATTACAAGAAAACAAACTACAGACTAACATTCTTTATAAATACATACACACAATTTCTTTAAAATTTTTTAACAAATTAAATCCAATAATAAGTGTTAAAAAGTAATTCACCATGACCAAGAGGGCTCTCCCCAGGAATGCAAAGTTGGGTTAACATTAAAAAATCAACCGGCCGGGCACAGTGGCTCACACCTGTAATCCCAGCACTTTGGGAGGCCAAGACGGCCGGATCACGAGGTCAGGAGATTGAGACCATCCTGGCTAACATGGTGAAACCCCGTCTCTACTAAAAAGACAATCAGCCGGGCGTGGTGGTGGGCGCCTGTAGTCCCAGCTACTCAGGAGGCTGAGACAGGAGAATGGCGTGAACCTGGGAGGCAGAGCTTGCAGTGAGCTGAGATCGTGCCACTGCACGCCAACCTGGGGGACAGAGCAAGACTCCGTCTCAAAAAAAAAAAAAAAAAAAATCAACCAATGTATTTCACCATAATACCAGAAGACAAAAAACATACATTTATCTAAACAGATAATGGGAAAGGAATTTGACAAAATCTGAAACAAACTGTGCGTGATGGTACACGCCTATAATCCCAGCTACTCGGGAGGCTCAGGTGAGAGGACCACATGAGGCCAGGAGTTCAAGAGCAGTCCGGGCAACACAGTGAGATCTCACCTTGAAACAAACAAAAAAATTATAAAACGTAAGTAAAAATTCAAAATGACAACAGCAGAAATTTCATAAATATAATTAAATGCCAAAAAACATTAGGCATTCATGTAATGTGAGAAGATGCCAAATTTTTGAAAGTCACCAAGTATGAACCCAATTTCTTATAACACAGTTAATCACACGTGGTCTTGGAAGTTAATCCGATTTCTTTCAACATCAAATATGCCTTCTTGCTGAATTTTTACTTAGGTTAAAATGAAAATTATTTCTTAAATATTGGAAATGGATGGGTTGGAATACAATGGCCATGGGCCAAGTTGAAAAGTAAATGAGTAAAAGACAAATAGTAAAGTTTTCTAATATGCTACAGGTAAACCTTAAAGTGACTCACTAATTAACATGTAGATGGCATTATTCTCTAACATTCTCTAAAAGGAAACAAGTAAACCAGATTATCTGTCTCTATGTCAAATGATTGTGGGAAAGCTGTTTCCCTTCTTTAAGCTTCATTTTACCGTCCTATTTTAAGAGGACATTATGCTAGATTCATTCTTAAATTCAACAAATACTTACTGAGCACCTACTGTGCGGCAAACACTTTTCTAGATGCTGGAAATACACCAATGTAAAAAAAAAGAAGAAGAAAAAAAAAAGAGAGAGACAAAAATCCCTCGCCTTACAGAGTTTAGAGAGATAGAAAATTATGCAAAATATGTATCATGGTAAATGATAATGAATATTACAGGGAACAATAAAGCAGGAAAAGGGACAGAATGTACTGAGGGGGCTATAGTTTTGAATGGGGTTATTAGGGAACTAGATGATTTCTAGGTTCACGTTCAGTTCAAAAATCCAGTGATTTTTCTTCTGTGTTGACTAGGCAGCATAAAAACACACAGTGAACCTCTGAACTTGACCTCTTTAAACTCACACATTCTGTTACCTTGCTCTGTGTCACCACTTATATTCTTTTAAAAACGGGATTAAAAATACATTTTTCCACACTGAGATACAGCATATGCTGTCATTTAATGAAACAAGTATTTAACAGTCTTGCCTTGGGAGAGGAAAACAAAAATAAAACCTAGCAATTTTCCCCAAAGGTTCTAAAAATCCAGCATTTTTATACACTACAGAAAGAATTAAAATCAGTGATTTTTCGTCGCCCTTCAATAGTCTGAAATTTAGTCTTCTGCTGGGGCTAAGTTACAACAAGAGGTGGTTTAACAGCATCTTTGAAATGGAAGATGCTTTTATAGACAAGGAAAGTCACGTGAATAATAAGAATTACTACTACACCTATTGCAGCTACCCTATTTTGTATGTTTGCTACCTGCCAAGTATAGCACTAGCTATAAAATCAGCAACTGTATACAGTTTGAACTAACATATTAATTTTAAATTCCATGAGAGGGAAGTTTCTGCAAGGTTAAGTGCATTGCTGCTTTTCTACACTTCTACTATATGATTATCTTGGGCAGATCTTCAAGGCAACAAAAAGCTTTCGTTTGGGGCTGTAAAGGCCCTCTGCTAAGCTGAGACGGGTGTAAATGACAATAGGAAGATGCCTATCTGTGATAATGAGTTCACACAAACAAATATTTAAATAATTTTATCTAGAACTTAATTTGAAGATCTGAATTTTATTTTAAGTCCAATCCACAGCACAAAGTTCCTCAAAAGCTATTCATACCCAAATGGCTTTTTAAAAAAGCTCAGTTTATTAGCCATACCCACTACTGTGCTTACAAAAACACAATATTCATTACAAAATAGACATTTTTTCCACTCCACTAGGAAAAACAACTCAAAATTATATTAATATCTTCAATCTGCCCGTTTGGGTTAGGATTTCTGTTTCTTTGGAAATGGCTCCTTAATAAGAGTTTTCCCAAAAGAGATCACTGTCCACAAACCAGACTTATTTTGCTCAGTCCAAATACTTTTTAAATTCATCTTTTAAAAGTAGATTAGCTCCCATAGTTTATTTTTTTTCCTCCTGGCAGCTATTTTTCATTCACTATATAATTCATGTTTAGAGTTCACATTAATAAAACTGCCTGTTAATTATCTTCTAAGTAATTTTATGTAATATAAAGTTTCATCTAGCAGAATAAAGCAGGCACTTTGCGTGTTACACTATTAGCAGATGGGAAAGTTTATTTCCAACATTTAAATGCCAATAGAACTCTCAGTAGAACATTAATAAGATAAAAACTATCTAAAGGGTTTTTTAAAATTAACCCTAGAAGAATATGATACTCTCCTTTAGAAAACAAGAAGTGTAAACAGGTAAATACATAAAAACCTACCAGCTCATTGCTTGTAGATGTGAGTCTTAGTTTTTCTTCAATTTCCTTCCCAATTTTCTGAACAGTTACCTGAGTCTGTTTAATTGCACACTGGGCTCTATGAAGCCTAGAAATATAAGTTATAGAAAAATGTAAATGAGTTGACAGTAAACTCAACAAAGAGCCTCAGATATAAATGACAAACCTTGAGGATACAAAGATTTAATAATGAACCCAATTTATTTAATTATCTAGCATATTCACAATGAAATAACAAGGAATACAATAAATCCTAAAACATTAAAGCTCTAAAACACCCTTTTTATACCTGCCTGCCTGCCTCTGATGTATTGTCAGGTAAGATGAAGAACTCAAAGGAGTCGGGAAGAGCCCTGAGAAAGTAATATAGTAAAATCCTATCATTTTACAGATATGGAAACTGAGGCCCAGTGAAATTAAGTGGATTGCTAAAGTCACCGAGAGAGTATCACCATTATCAAAGGCGACTATTACTTCTAGGTATCCATAAAGAAAAAAGGAATTCACAGTAATCCCAGCTGAGAAGGTTGAATCAAAGCAGATAGCACTCTCAAAGAGATAAGAAAAAAGCAAAAGATGATAGAAAAGACAAATAGGAGGAATTAAATACTTGGCCAGGTTCAAACTAGCAACTACATTTTCAGTAAGGTCTCTTTCAAGGAGCACTGAAAATATTAAGAGCTATTTTTATTTTTAAGTTATGGTTTTGTGTTTTTGCTTCTTGGTCTCTTTATCTTTATTTTAGTTTAATTTTATTTTGAGACAGGGTGTCACTCTGTCGCCCAGGCTGGAGTACAGTGGTACAAACACGGCTTACTGCAGGCTTGACCTCCGAGGCTCCAGTGATTCTCCTACCTCAGGCCCCTAGATAGCTGGGACTACGGGCATGCACAACCACGCCTGGCTAATTTTTGTATTTTTTGCAGAGACGAGGTTTCACCATGTTGCCCAGACTGGTCTCAAACTCTGTGTTCAAGCAATCTGCCCGCCTCTCAAAGTATTAGGATTACAGCACTATGCCACTGAGCCTGGTTTCTTTATCTTTAAATATAGCTCATGTATTTCTTATACATTTCCATACCAAATGGTCAAACTGTCTTTATTTGTAGATGACATAATTGTCATGTGGGAAATCATCAGAAATCTACAAAACAAACACTAAAATTAATAAGTTAATTTAGCAAGGTCATGGGATATAAGGTCAATATACAAAAAAAAAACAATGATATTTCTGTATGTAGGCATACCTCACTTTACTGCACTTTGCTTTATTGTGCTTCATAGATATTGCTTTAAAAAAATAAACAAATTGAAGGTTTTTGACAACCCTGAGTCAATCAAGTCTACTGGAGCCATTTTTCCAACAGCATGTACTCACTTCATGTCTCTGTCACATTTTAGTAATTCTCACAATATCTCAAACTTTATCATTATTATTATATCTGTTATGGTGATCTGTGATCAGTGATCTTTGGTGTTGCTATTATAATTATTTTGGAGCACCATGAGCTGCACCCATATAAGATAGTGAACTTTATTGATAAATGTTGTGTGTTCTGACTGCTCCACTAATTGGCCATTCCCAGTCTCTCTTCCTCGCCTTGGGCCTCCATATTCCCTGAGACACAACAATAATGAAATTGGGTCAAGCCTTACAGTGGCCTCTAAGTGTTCAAGTGAAAAGAACAGTCCTACATCTCTCACTTTAAATCAAAAACTAGAAATGACAAAGCTTAGTGAGGAAGGGATGTGAAAAGCCAAGATAAGTCAAAAGCTAGGCCTCTTGCATGAAACAGTCAGCCAAGTTGTGAATGCAAAGGAAAAGTTCTTGAAGGAAATTAAAAGTGCTACTCCGGTGAACACGTGAATGATAAAGTAAAACAGCCTTATTGTTGATGCGGAAAGAGTTTTACTGGTCTGGATAGAAGATCAAACCAGCCACAACATTCTCTTAACCCAAAGCCTAATTCAGAGCAAGGACCTAACTCTCTTCAAATTTTTGAAGGCTGAGAGAGGTAAGGAAGCTGCAGAAGAAAAGGTGGAAGACAGCAGAGATTGGTTTATGAGGTTTAAGGAAAGAAGCCATCTCCAGAACATCGACGTGTAAGGTGAGGCAGGAAGTGCTAATGGAGAAGCTGCAATAAGTTACTCGGTAGCTCTAGCTAAGATCATCAGTGAAGGTGGTTATACTAAACAACAGGTTTTCAACATAGATGAAACAGTCTTCTGTTGAAAGAAGATGCCATCTAGGACTTTCACAGGTAGAGAGGAGAAGTCAATGCTTGGCTTCAAAGCTTCAAAGGACAGGCTGACTCTCTTATTAGGGGTTAATGTACCTGCTGATTTTAAGTTGAAGCTAACGCTCATTTACAACTCTGAAGATCCTGGGGCCCTTAAGAATTATGCTAAATCTACTCCGCCTGTGTTCTATAAATGGTACATCAAAGCCTGGATGACAATGCATCTGTTTACAGCACGGTTTTACGAATATTTTAGGACTCTTGAGACCTAATGCTTAGAAAAAAAGATTTCTTTCAAAATATTACTGTTCATTGGCAATGCACCTGGTCACCCCAGAGTGCTGATGGGCATGTACAAGGAGATTAATGTTTTCACGTCTGCCAACACATTATCTATTCTGTAGCCCATGGATGAAGGAGGCATTCCAACTTTCAAGTATTATTATTTAAGAAATACATTCATAAGGCTAGAGTTTCCATAGATAATTCATTCTTCTAGTGGATCTGGGCAAAATCAATGGAAAACATTTTGGAAAGGATTCACCATTCTGAATGCCATTCAGAACATTCATGATTCATGGGAGTAGGTAAAAATATCAACATTAACAGGAGTTTGGAAGAAGCTGATTCCAGCCCTCATGGATGACTTTGAGGGGTTCAAGACTTCAGTGGCGGAAGTAACTGCAGACATGGTTTTAATAGCAAGAGAATTAGAATTATAAGTGGAGCCTGAAGGTATGACTGAATTGCTGTGATCTCATGATCAAACTTGATTGGATGAGGAGTTACTTTTTATAGTTGAGCAAGAAAAGTGGTTTTTTGAGATGGAATCTACTCCTGGTGAAGAAGCTATAAACACTGTTGAAATGACAACAAAAAATTTATATCATCATAAACTTAGCTGATAAAACAGTGGCAGGGTTTGAGGGGAAGGACTGACTCCAATTTTGAAAGAAGTTCTACTCTGGGTAAAATGTTATCAAACAGCATTGCATGATACAGAGAATCATGCATGAAAGAAGAGTCAACTGATATGTCAAACTTCATGTTGTCTTATTTTAAGAAATTGTCACAGTCACTCCAACCTTCAGTAACTACCAATCTGATCAATCAGCAGCCATTGACATGGAGGCAAGATCCTCCACCAGCAAAAAGATATGGCTTGCTGAAGGTTCAGATGATCATTAGCATTTTTTAGCAATAAAAGATGTTTTAATTAAGGTATGTACATTGTTTTTAGACATAATGCTATTTCACACTTAATAGACTACAGCATAGTGTAAACATAACTTTTATATGCACTGGGAAACCAAGAAGTTCATGTGACTCGCTTTATTGCAATATTTGCTTTACTGCTTTGTTGCGATATTTGCTTTACTGGGGTAGCCCGGAACCAAATCCTCAGTATCTCCAAGGTATTCCTGTATTAGCCCCAAACAATTGAGATACGAAATTCTTAAATAATACTTTAATGACAGCATCAAAAAACATAAAATATTTAGGGATGAAATAAAAGATGTGCAAGACTCAACCCTGAAGTCACAAAACATTGCTACAATAAAGAAGAACTAGTAAGTAAAAAATACATGTACATGGACTGGAAGATTCCATATTGTTAAAGATGTCAGCTTTTCCCAAATGGGTAAATAGCTTGAGACTCCCAATCACAGTCCCAAAGGATTTTGTTTTTGACAGAAATTAATAAGCTGATACTGTAATTTATATAGAAAAGCAAATAATCTAGAAGTGACAAACCAATCTTGAAATAGGCCAGATTTCAAGAGTTTCTATTAAGTTACATAATTAAGATAATATGGCATGGTCATGGAGATTAAAAAACAAATAGATCAATAGAAGAGAATAAAGTGCACCATAATACTCCTACACATATACAGCAAATTAATTTTTGACAAAGGAATCAAGGCAAATCAGTGCAGAAAACAAAGTTTTTTAAACAAAGGTGCTATGGAACACTGAATAAGCATAGAAAAAAATCAATCTCATCTCCTATTTCATACACACAAAAATTAATTTAAAGAGGATCACAGTAAATATAAAAGCTGAAATCATAATACTTATGGCCAAAAATATAGGACTATCTCTTGCAACCTTGAGGTAGACAAATATTCAGTAGAGAAGACATAAAAAGAATTAATCATAAAACTAAAAAGGAATAAACTAGACTTTAAAAAAATGAGAAATACCTGTTAATCTTAACAAAGCTGCCATTAGGAAAATAAAACAGTCCACAGACTGGGAGGAAATATTTGCAAAGCACCTATCTGACTATAAAGAATTCTTATAAATCAGTAATCAAGACAGTCAATTAAAAATGGACAAAAGAGTGAAATAAACACATCACAAAAAAGATACAAGAATGGCCAATAAGCATAGGAAAAGTCACTCAAAGTCTTAGTCATCAGGGAAATGCACATTAAAATCATAATGAGGTGCCATTTCACACCTGTTAGAATAGATAAAATTAAAATGACAACACTAAATGCTGGCAACGATGTGGAACAGCTAAAACTTGCATGCGTTGCTGGCAAAAATGTATCAGGCCGGTGCAAAAGTAACTACAGTTCTTGCAATTATTTTAAATTTAAATTTAAATTGCAAGAACCCATGAGATCAGGAGATCAAGCCCATCCTGGCCAACATGGTTAAACCCCATCTCTACGAAAATCCAAAAAGTTAGCCAGGCATGGTGGCACACGCCTGTGGTCCCAGCTACTTGGGAGGCTGAGGCAAGGGAATCGCTTGAACCCGGGAGGCAGCGGTTGCAGTGAGCTGAGATCGTGCCATTGTACTCCAGCCTGGCGACAGAGCAAGATTCCGTTTCAAAAAAAAAAAAAAAAGGGGGGGGGGGGGGGGCAAGAACTGCAATTACTTTTGCACCAGCCTAATAAAGTAACAGTGCCTTTTTTAGAAAGTATTAGCTATTAAGTTAAACATACATTTAACCTAAGGCCCAGCAATTCTACTCCTAGGTATTTACCCAAGAAAAATAAAAAACATGTCTACAAGAAGCTTTGTATAAGAATGTTCATAGAAAACAATCCAAATGTCTATCAAAGAGAAGAATTGACAGTTGAGCTATATTCACATAATGAAAATCTACTTAGCAATAAAAAGGAACACACCACTGGTACATACAACAATATGGATGGATCCCAAAAACAATATGTTGAGTGAAAAAAGCCAGAAACAGAAAAGTCCATATTGTATAATTCCCTTTTCACAAAGTTCAAGAACAGGTAAAACCAACCTATGATGACAAATCAAGAGTGGTTGGGACTGACATAGAGAGAAGAGGGAACAAAGCAACTATCTGAGGTGATGGAAATATTCTAAGTCTTTATTTTTCTAGACGGGGTCTCACTTTGTCACCTAGGTTGGAGTGCACTGGCATGACCATAGTTCACTGCCCCCTCAAATTACTGGACTTAAGGGATCTTCCTGCCTCAGCCTTCCGAGTAGCTGGGACTACAGGAGCGTGCAACTGGGTCCAGCTAATTTTTTGTAGAGACAGAGTCTCACTATGCCCAGGCTTGTCTCAAACTCCTGGCCTCAAGCCATCCTTCCGCCTCAGCCTCCCAGAGTGTTGGGATTACAAGAGTGAGTCACTGCACCTGGCTTTGATGTCTTGATTAGGGTAAGGAGTACACCAAAACTCACAGATTTTATACTAAGATCTGTGCATTTCACTGTGTGTGAATTTTACCTCTGTTTTTAAAAGGTGGTCATCAATCCTAACCTGAAAGTCATCATATACATGAGAGGTTCATTTTCTTAGGCATTTGACAGTATTGCTACCTCTGCCAATATTATTATTATTATTATTATTACCGTAAACCCTAGAAATATTCATGATATATTCTGTACTTTTAGAAATTGCCTGACAGTTATTGATGATTTCTTAGGTCATATAAAAAGGACCAACTCTCAATATAGCTATTTTGTTCATGAGACCAGGAATTCAACAAATCCCTCAGGGCTCCTAAGGAATCCAATAGAGGAGATTATACTCCATCCTGTTGCCTCATGGTCTGGGTGTGTTTGTGTGTTTAATCTACATTGACAGTAATACTCTCTTAAAAAGATAGCTCTACAGTAATTTTACATCCAGGTAAGGCCCTTTGTGATATAGTCCCTGCTGACACATCCTGTCTCATTCCTGATTATTTTTCACCTTGTACCCTCATCTCCAGCAATGCTGAACTACTAGCAACTCTCCAAACATATCCTATCATTTCTTCCTGCTGTACCCCTTTGTGAGCTGTTCTATGTGCCTACAAGTTCTTCACATCCCTTAACAGATAACTAAATTCCTAATCCATTAAGAGGAAGCTCAAGCAACCTCTTCTTCAAAGGCCTTCCCTGACTATTACAGACAGGTATAGACACTCCTTCCTCTGGAAATCTGCTATGTGTGTATGGCACCACAATAAATACTATACAACCCTAGTTTACAGCAACTGTTTATTTCTTTGCCTATTTTACTAGATCTTTCTGGGGGTAAAATAAATTTCATCTTCTCATGTATATTCCAAATGCTAAGTACAGAATGTGGCACAAAGGAGGGACTCAAAATATATTTGCTGGCTTAATGTCTAATGTCTGAACATAAAAGCACAGTTACAAAATTTGATATTTTTGACATCAGTGGGAGATTAATTGGAAGATCAATGCGGGAGTTTCCTATATTTGTAACTTCAAAATAGTGTATCAAAATAAAAATCACATAGAGACTACTCATTCAAGTAAGGAAACAGCAATTTTTACTAAAAATGTTATCAGAATTCTAAAAATGATAGGCATCATCAACCCAGAGAAGAAATCAACAAAATAGCCTGTTACTTTAAAAGTAGGAAAGTGCTGTCTAAAACTTCACTGGTACTATGCAAACAACCTTGTCAAATGGTAAAGACTTTAAAAATAAAAATGATTCATGACCATAATTAATGTATGACTTCAACTATTTGGCTCTCACTGCCCCAGACGCTTTCTGATCTTACCTTAGGGGCTTAAAACACACAGACAGAGTCACATTTCCTCCAATCTTCAGTGTTATCCAAATAGACTTTCAGAGCCCCTGCTACATCAAGACAGAGCTAATAACATCCCCCTTTCAAACCCAACAGGAGAATAAAAGTTTGAAGTATTTAGACTTTGAAAAATAACATGGGACATCCTGATTCCCCTGGGGATAAAGAGGTGAAGGACTAACTAAAAAAGAAACAACTGCTTTACTTCCAAACTGGTTGGCCAATTTTGGAAATGTTTCTTGATTTTGCAAACTATCAAAAGAATCTATAAAGAAAGAAATATATATCATGTAGTAATATGGGTGAGTGGTCAGTATCAACACTAACACCCTCAAGCTGAAATAAAACTCGTCATCACTGCTGTTGGGAAGGAGAGATCAAGTAGCTATCTGATAGGTATTCTGGTGATAGGAAACAGATGCATTCCTATTTTTTAATATGATTTGAGGTAATAAATTGAAACTGGACTAAAAAAGTGCTTTGAGGCTATGTATTTCTATGAATGTGAAGATACACTGAATAAAAAAATATGTCAAGTAAATTATTAACAAAGGTTAACTGAGACCATGTCAATGAGATATTAAAAACAATCTCACTGAAGGAGAAGTTCTAAGATAGTATTGATCATATCACATCAGAAACCCTGCATTCAAGTTTAAGACAAAGAATGACAAATTAGAATACCTACAAAGGCAGTGAAGTATAGTTCCCTATGGCTTGCAGAGAGAGATAAAAAGGGAGAAGAAATACAGGAAGGAGAGGCATCTATGAAACAAATCAATACCTTATCATTAATGGTTTTGTATTTCATATGAAGGTGCTTAGATTTTTATTCTGAAGGCATTAGAAAACAATTAAAAAGTTTTAAGCTGGGAAAGATTTAACTACATTTGCACTTTAGAAAGGTATTTCTTCTTGTAATAAGGTGAATGGCACACAGAGAAAAGAGACTGCAAACAGGAAGGTTAGTGTGAGGTTATTCCAACAGTCCATGTAACAAATGGCTCTGTCCTAAATTAAAATAGTGACAGGGAAGATGGCGTAGATGTGAAAAGTGAGAGAGAAGAGAGATAAAGAATGATGCTCGAAAACAAATTACCAGCAAAAACATGAAAGACAAGACATCACTACGGATCCTTCAGATAGTTAAAAGGAATTAAGGAGAAATGATGAGCAACTCTATGCCAATAAATTAAACCTAAATGAAATAGTCAAACTGTTTAAAATCCACAAATTTCCAAAACAAACAAAAGAAACAGAAAATCTAAAGAACCACTATCTGTTAAATAAATTAAATTTGTAATTAAAAATCTTCTCACATAGGAAACTCTAGGCTCAGATAGCTTCACTGGTAAAATGCCAGTAGTATCAAAAATCTTTCCAAGAAGAAGAGGGGATGCTTTCAGTTTGTTTCATGAGGTTAACACAACCCTGATACCAAAACATGACACGAACAACACTATAGGGAAAAAAAATTATAGACCAATTATTACACATGAACATAAATGCAAAAATCATTAACAAAATGTTAGCAAATCAACTCTAGTAATATATGAAAAGGACAAAGCAATTGATCAAGTGGGTTTATCTCAGTAGGTTATACCATTCTGTTACTGACTGATTTTCAAATACTATACAAGGTTGGTACAATATTTGAAAATCAATCAATGACAGAATGAAGAAAAATGATTATATGATTATCTTAAAAGATTCAAAAAAAGAAGCATTTGATACAATTTAATACCTGTTACTGGTTAAAAATTTTTTAAAACACTCAACAAACTAGGAGGAAAGGGGAGCTTCCTCAATCTGCTAAAGGGTTTATAGAAAAAAATCTACAGCTAATCTTATACTCACAATCAAAAAAAAAAGGCAAAGATATCCACTTTCATCACTCTATTCCACATGTACTCAAGGTCCAAACCATTATAATAATGCATTTTAAAAGTAAATAAAAGCCATAGGTATAGGAAAGGAAGAAGCAAATCTACTTAAAGGTGCTATGACTGTGTACGTAGAAAAATCCAAAGAAATTTAAAATCCAACTACTAGAACTAATAAGTAAATTCCACAAATTGCAAGAGTTTAAATTAATATATTAAAAATCAATCAGTGTTTCTATATAATATCAATAAATAACTAGGAATAAATCTAAAGAAAGGTGTGAAAGACCTGTACACTGAAAACCATAAAACACTGCTGAGCTATTAAAGAATACTTAAATAAATGGAGACATACACCATTTCATGGATTGGAAGACATGATATTATTAAGCGGTCAAGTCTCCCTAAATTGATCTAGATCCAAAGCAATCCCAATCAAAAACCCAAAAGGTTTTTTTTGTTTAATAGAAATTGGCAAACTGCTTCTAAACTTGATATCCAAATACAAAAGACCTAGAACAATAAGAAAATGTTGGGGGGGCGGAGCAGGAAAAAGCTGGAGGGCTTACACTACTAGATTTTATGACCTATCATAAAGCTACAGTAAGTAAGGCAGCAACAGTCACATAGAACTAAACAAATAGATCAATGAAATATAATTCAGGGCTGGGTGCGGTGGCTCATGCCTATAATCCCAGAACTTTGAGAGGCCAAGGTGGGTGGATCACCTGAGCTTGGGAGTTCAAGACCAGCCTGACCAACATTGAGAAACCCTGTGTCTACTAAAAATACAAAATTAGCCGGGCATGGAGGCACATGTCTGTAATCCCAGCTACTCGGGAGGCTGAGGCAGAAGAATTGCTTGAACCTGGGAGGCAGAGGTTGTGGTGAGCCGAGATCGCACCATTGCACTCCAGCCTGGGCAACAAGAGCGAAACTCTGTCTCAAAAAAAAAAAATATATATATATATATATAAATTCAGATTATAGAAAGAATCATTGATACATACTCAATTTTTTGATAAGGAAAAGAAAACTTTGTCAACAAATGGCAGTGAAATAAGTTAATACGCATATAGGAAATAAATGAACCTTAACCTGCACCTCACCTCATACACACAGATTAATTTGAGATGGATTAGGGACCTAAATGTAAAAGCTAAGACTACAATGCTTCTGAAATAACACATAGGAAAATATATTCAAGAACTTGAACTAGGCAAAAATTTCCTTAGGGCACTATTGAGAAAATGAGAAAACATCAAGTCATGACAGAAAAAACACTCGGGGGGGTGTGTGTGTGTGTGTGTGTGTGTGTGTGTACACCTGACAAAGGACTTCTATCCAAAATACGTAAAGAATTCCTACATAAAAATAAAAATATAAACAACCCAATAAATCAGAATAGGCAAAATATTTGAACAAACACTTCAAAAAATGAGACATAAGAATGAGCTATTAGCACATGAAATGGTGCAAATATCTTTAGTCATTGTAAAATTAAAAATCAAAATCAAAATGATACACTACTACAAGCCCTATTATAATGGCTAGAACTTAGAAAACTGACAATACCAAATGATGGCAAGAGGTAGAGCAACTGGAACTTTCCAACATTGCTGGAGGGACTGTACAAATACATAACTACTTTGGAAACCCGTGTGGCAATACCTAACAAGTTAAATATGCACCTCTTGTATAAGCCAACAGTTTCACCCTCAGGTATAATGTGGGCTGGGTGCGGTGGCTCACGCCTGTAATCCCAACACTGTGGGAAGCTGAGGTGGGAGAAATCACCTGATGTCAGGAGTCTGAGATCAGCCCTAGGAACCCAGCAAGACCCTGTCACTAAAAAAATTAAATTAGCCAAGCATGGTGGTGCACACCCATTCCCAGCTACGTGGGAGGCTGAAGGGAGAATCCCTGGAGTTCAGGAGCTTGAGGTTACAATGAGCTATGACTGCACTACTGCACTCCAAGCCTGGTGACAGAATGAGTCCCTGTCTCTAAAATATCAAATAAATAAATAAATAAAGAGAAAGCACATGACCACAAAAAAACTTGTGTAAGGTGTTCCTATCGGCTTTATTTATAATAGCCAAAAAGTAGAAACAATCCAAATATCCATCAACAGAATAATGAATAAGCAAACTGTAGTATATTCATAGAAGGAAATACCACTTCACCAATAAAAAGGAATACACTACTAATCTATACAACAATATGGATAAATTCCAAAAACTGTAAGTTAAACAAAAGGAGCCAGAAACCAAAAGAGTGTCCTGTATGACTCCACTTACAAGAAGTTCAAAAACAGGGAAAACTAATAAATGATGAGGCAGTAAGAAAAGTGTCCCAGGATGGGAATGAGGGTGTCAGAACGCTGGCAAATGAGGAAACATTCTGGATAATGAAAATATTCTATACCTTGATTTACCGATGACAATACAGGTGTGTATATTTATTAAAATTCATCAAACTGTGTGTGTGTGTGTGTGTGTGTGTGTATATATATATCTGTATTTTATTGTATATAAATTATACTGCCAAAGAAAAAGAAAAGAATGTTTGCTGGTGTATGGCTTGGGGAACCAGAAAAATGGCAATGCTATTTACTGCAATGTAGATCACAGGAGGAGCAGTTCGAGAAGAAAGTTCTATTTTCAGTTGGAGGTGCCTGTGTAACATCCAAGAGGATGTGCTGAATATGAGTTGAATATAAAGATCTGTTGCTCAGGAGACAGATCTTGGCCAGAGATTAAAATGTGGCAATCATTAGCACACAGATGGTTATGAACGCTATGAAAGTGAATGAGATCACCCTGAAGACTGTGTGAATGAGAGTAAACAGGACCTAGAACAGAAACCAGAGGAACATCAATATTTAAGAAATTGGGGAGAAAAAAGTTCTGCAAAAAATTCTGAACTAGAATATCCAGGGAGAAGTAGAAAGACAGCTCAGAGAGCTGGTATGACAGCAGTTAAAGGAACAGCACATCTCGAGGGAGGAATGACCAGTGTCACAAAAATCAAGTAACCTAAGGCCTAGACAGTTTCTACATATTTAGCAGCAAGGACTTAATTAAAGCCATTTCAAATCCGTTCACCTCACCCCAGATCCACTGCCACCTAGCCAATAGCCCTAACTGGTTTCTTAGCTTCGACTCTTATTCTTCTCAATTTTATTCTGTACTTAGTACCAAAGAACCCCTGTTCTTCATTTGCTCAGTTACTAATTGTAGTTTATCTTCCCCAACAGCATCCAGAATGCCTGCCTTATACACATCTAAAATTGTATTTCCTTAGAGACAGCTAGAAATATCACAATCCACAAACTTACAATTTCAAAGATTCATGCTAATGCATCTAGTACCTCACCACTTTATCTTTCTTCTTCTCTAATGGACACTAACCTTTTAGATACTCTAGGCCCTCTAATAGCTAGTGTGTGGTTGCATACACAGGTCCTTTCATTATGTACCTATGGGTAATTAACATACAGGTACTTCTAGTCATGTTGATAACATCTTCCATCGATGATAAAAGGATTTTTCTGGTGTCTGAAAGGCGTGATCTACATTTTTCCACACTAAATGCATTGTCCATTTTTTAAATAATTCTATTCAAATAAATCCACCTATTCAAATAAATTTTATCAAATAAATCTGCTCCATGATAGTCATGAATCACTGCAGTGCTCCGGAACTGACATCACAGTATACTAGTGCTGCCTTTTCCCTCACTCAAACTTCCTGTGTTCGCTCACCTAAACCTATTGATTCTTCTTTCCCAATGCTCTTATCCACGTAATTTCCTTCTCATCATTCCCACTGTAAGCACCCTGGTTCAGCATTAATAAAAGGCCTTCCTTACGCATCTCTGCCCTCTTCAACCCATCTGCAACACTGCCATCAGAATGCTCTCCTAAAACACAGATTTCAATAGTGTCCTTCAAAAAATCAAAACAATGACATAAGAGGTATGGAGATCTTTTAAGTCTTAGTGTATCAATAATTAGAATGACTACAGGCAAATTTGGGCTCTTTATACAAAAGAAAAAAAACACCATGTACTCGCACCAAATAATCACAGATTCTAAAAAACGTATGATTAGATGTTATTCTTTGCTTGAAAACAGCCCAGGGCTATTTAAACAAACATTAAACTCTGTTGTTTTAGCCTGGCAATTCAAAGTCCAATGAAATCGAGCTCAGGCATAATAGTATTAATATTTACCAGAAACCTGAGGCCTAATACAGTGCCTGGCACATAGAATATATTTATTTAATAATTCGTTGGTGAATTAATACACATTTATTTAGTGCTGGCTATGTGCCAGGCACTAAGCTAAAAACTTGAAATGGATATTTCATTTAATTCTCACAAAAATCCATAGATGTAAATATTCCCGTTCTACCTGTGAGAAAATTGAAGCTGGTAAGTGGCAGAATCAGTATTTAAACCCGGGTTTCTTTAACTCCAAAGCCTGTGGTCTTCACTGCTTCCTGATTTCCCACCCACAAACGCATCGTTCCCAAGCTAATCTTGTCACCATCTCCCCACAAACCTTGGCATCGGTAACACCTTACATTTTAAACAATTTTAGTTTCCAAAGTGCTTTTTCACAGACACGTTATTTAAGTTAAACCTTCCAAATATGTGTATCCAAGCTCAGTATTCCTACCCTTATATATCAGTTGCTGTGTGCTTTTCTCTTCCATTATTCTACGATTCCATTCACAATATAACTTGTATCTCAACTAAATCTGCTGCTGCATTTTATCCCACTATCTTTGGGGTAGGCAGAATTCTAAAATGTCACCCCAAGATTCCCATTCTCTGCATAATTCCCTCCTCTTGGTTATTAGCAGGACTTCTGAACACCATAGGATATTACTCCCAGAAATGTTCCTTTACAAGGTGAAGGAATTGGGGGGCTATAATTAAGGTCACGTATCAGTTCACTTTGAGTTAACCAAAAGGGAGATGAGCTGGGTGTTATAGCCTGAACTGTATCCCTCCATCCCCCGTCCCAAATTCATGTTGAAATGTCCTAACTCCTAATGTGACTATATTTGGAAACAGGACTTTCAGAAGGTAATTAAAGTTAATGAGGTCATAGGGCGGCCTTAAAAGAACAGGAAGAGAAAAAGATCTCTCCCTCTCCACATGCATGCAAGAAGAAAAGGCTATGTGAAGTCACAACAGGCTTCGGAGAGAGCCCTCACCAGAAACTGAACCATGCTGGCACCTTGATCTCAGACTTCTAGCCTTCAGATCTCTGAGAAAATAAATGTCTGTTGTTAAAACCACCCAGACTGGTATTTTGTTGTGGCAGTCCAAGCTGACTAATACAGAGGGTAGGTCTGCTCTAACCAGGTAAGCACTAAAAAAGGGACTGGCCCTTCCTGAAAGAAGAGATTTGAAGCACGAGAGGGCCTATAAAGTGGGCCACGTGGCAAGAAACTGCAGGTGGCCTCTAAGGGGCTGACAGCGGCCCTCAGACCACTATCAGCAAGAGAACAAGAGGCTGAGTCCTATAAACCACAAGGAGGTGAACTCTGCCAAAAAACCATGGGAGCTTAAGTAAGGACCCTGAGCTCCAGAAAGGAACACAGCGCAGCTGACATTGATTTCAGCCACATGAGACCATAAGCAGAGAACCAAGTCAGCTGTTCCCAAATTTCCGGCCTAAAGAAGAAACTATGAGACAATAAAACAGGTATTATTTTAAGCCACTAAATTTGTGGTAATTTATTATCCAGCAATCAAAAACTAATACATTCTTTCAATCCAAATATTAATTATCTTTCTTTCAAAGTCATCTCTTCATGATTCCATTTACTGAGCACATTATCACATTAGTCAAAATAACACCTGCACATTATAAATCTTTAGCCTAATTCCTTATCTAATGATGGTTAACGTATCTTTAAATTTATTCATTCATCCTGTCTTCACATTGAGCACTTTCTATGTTGCTAATACTGAGTCTAGTGTTAAGAGAAAAAACATTGCAGACAGTCTATGCTCTCTAGAAATATACCACTTATTTACATATTCATGCAATAAACACTTATTAAAGGCCTAAATGTTCACCATGCCCTCTGTTAGGTAATAAAAATACAGAGATCACAGCATTATCTTCACAATGCTCAAACTTTGTAGAGAAATTTGTTTGTAAACAATCATAATAGCATTATACAGGCTACCGTACAGGTATGTATCGGGTAAGGGCTGAACATAAAAAAGGAGCATCTATTCTGGGGTGGGGTCGAGTGGAAGCAAAAGTCTTCTTGGAGGGGGTAAACACTGAGCCAACATTAGAAGGAAAAGTAGGAATCAGCTTGATAAAAAGGGAGAAAGATATTCCAGACAAAAGCAAAAACAAGTACAAAAAAAAGGGAGCCTAACATTTTCAGGAACTGTACGCAGCTTAGAAAGGCTGGAGCACAAGGTCCTATGGGAGAGGATGGCAAGAGATGAGGTAAAAAGGCAAGCAGAGGTCAGATTATGAAAACCTGGTATATTAGGCTAAGGAGCTTTACTCTCAAGGCAAATAAATAAGCTTTAAACTTATTTGGAGGCCTGACCAAGAGATGTCATGTATGTGGGCTGCAATGCAAAAAGACCAGGCACCTCTAGGTACAAAATAGACCCACAAATTCATTTTGGAAGAGGAAGAACTCAAGTAGGAGTCCGGGAATAGTTAATATTTGGTAAGGGTGGTGGTCTCCCTCAACAGCACTGGGAGCATGCTCCATCTAGACTTCATATCATGCTGTAATCATTTGTTTTCTGGCTTTCTCCAGCAGTGGATTCTACACTCCTTGAAAACCTAGGCCTATACTTTAGTACTGTTGTGCTCCTGAGCTTCCCTGTAGTACTTTGCATATACAGGTCTTCAGTAACAGACTGTATTAAGATTACTCCCTTTCCTTCCTCAGAAATACAAAGGGGCACATCTCACCCTTCTCTTAACCCCCCAGAGCACAACAGACGCCCAATGAATTAAAAATGATTATTTTAAGATTTCTCCGATTCTATGTTTCTCAGATTCTATGCAATATTCAGTGCAATTTATTCAGTGATAATTTCTGTTTTCTTAGATGTATATCAAGAATAGAAAAGCTCCTGGGAAACTGCCTTGAGAACATTTTTTAACGTTTGTAAACCAGAAAAGATTGATCATTTCTCATTGTAGATACTACATGTCCATCAATTTAATAATCCAATATTTTCTGGCAGTCATATCTCACTGATTATTAATATTGACTTGACTACTGACTAAAGGTTCTGTATCTTTTTTTACTCAGACTGTTGCCCATATGTCAAGCCTCCCTCTTCTCATACAGTTGGTTTTAGGACTCAAGTATAAGACTATATATTCTTTTCACAATTAAACTCCATCTTAAAATTTAAGATGAGCTGAATATAATTCTCTCTTTCCAGTCCCAAGAGATCTTATTTACTAATTCTGTTATGCAATAATCACTATCTCTATAAGTACCACGTTACCACTGCATTAGCTTAGTCAATTTTCTCTATTTTTGTTCAAAGGCTTAGACTGCGGTATTCTCAAGAGGAAAAACCATGTCTCCCTTGATCACCACTGTATACCCAGCATATTGCATAGTTTCCAGCATGCAGTACTGAACAAACATTTGAATAAGCAGGTAAGTAATCAAATGAATGGACATGTTGAAAAAGACCAGGTCAAAAACAGAGCCCTATGCCATGCATTTAAAAATTTCCCTTTAGATAGCAAGTCATCAAGTAGTTACCAATCGACCTATCTTTTCTGTCATTTAACTTACACTTCTTCATCTTGCTCCCAAAGCTATCCTGACATACCTTATCCAACATATCACTGAAGTTATCTGTATCTTCAAATCTAAGTACCCTTGCAAAATGGATACATTAGTCTGAGATAACTTGTTCTTGGGAAAGGCTCACTAAAGGAGGCAGGATTTAAGCTCCAATATGAAGGAAGGGTAGCTAAGACTCAGAGCTGTATGCAAGGGAATTGCTGTTTAGGGTATTGGGAATAGCTTTTCATAGTCATTAAGGAAGCAGAGTGCATTACATGTTCAGAACAGAAAAGTAGGTTGTGTGCTACAAAACAAAGAGGGCACAAGAGCAGTATCATGAGAGGCAGGCTGGAAAGGTTGATCAGAGCTACAGTGCTGTAGATTTTAAATGCCTAATAAATTATCTGCATCTCTACAGCACCTACAGCAGTCTAAAGCGCATGGGAATCACTCAAACACTTGTTGATGGATTTATTAAATATGATAGTTTCCCAAAAGACCAGGAGTCTACCCAAAGCCTGCTTCTACATTCCTCTGTCTAGACCATGCACATAGTTGGGAAGAACACAATCTCATGCTAATGGCATCAAATAAGACAATATTATCACTTATAAATACTTATAAAATTAACCTTCTTTCATGGAAAAGTAAATAGCATCGTGGGTGGGAAAGTCCTATTGAGAAGACTGTAGGTGGTGTGAAAGCATGTGATAATTAGTGCATCAAGTCTAACAAGGATATGCATACCCTCAAAAACTAACAACACTGATGAAGCAACAGTTATAGAACAATAATCAACTCTTCGCATTTCCAATTTACATCTCAACTAACTCATTTCAGGCAAGAAGAACCACATTTGGCATAAGAGCAAGCTAAATCATTCCCAGATTTTTTCATAATACCATCCATGTGCATTTTAGCAAGTTTAATTTAAAATGTATTCATTATACAATAAACACACTTGAGGAAGTACACAGAAAAGCACTTCAGAATTAGAAACAATAAACAAAACAAACTACAGACATGGACAAGATTTTTACAATATAAAAGGAATATTACATACAACTTTAGGCCAATACATTTTTTTAAAAAAACAGGAAAAGCGAATGATTTTCTAGCAAACTATAAATTATCAAATTGTCTCAATAAGAGGTTGAAACCCTGAATAGATCAATAACTACAAAGAAACTAAAAATGCTACCAAAGTGGGGGTGGGAGAGTGTAGTCCATGATGATTTTAGGGTGCTATAGTATAAATATTTGTCCCCACCCAAACTCATGTTGAAATTAATTGTCACAGTATTGGGAGGTGGGACCTTTTTTATCTTATTTTTTAGAGACAGGATCTTGCTCTGTTACCCAGATTGGAGTGCAGTGGTATGATATGCAGGTTATAGCTCACTGTAACCTCGAACTCCTGGGCTCACGTGAGCCTCCTGTCTCAGCCTCCCGAGTAGCTGGGACTATAGGTGCCCGCCACTGTGTCCAGTTGGCTCTTCCTTTTTCTAAATCTGTTTTAAGGCTCATAAACTAAGGATACCAAGTACCTTGCATGCTATTTTATCCAGTAAGCATATGTACCATGAAGTTCAGCACCTGAATAAATTTATCTTGACACTAATTCTTCCACATGCTAAATCTTATTCAACTAGACAATTCACTTCTTGTCTTCTTCCTTTGTATCCTCTCCTGTATTGCGTCTGATAAACAGCTGTACACTCAGCAAGCATTTAATACATACTTAACAATTGTGTAATTTTTAGATTGTAATTTAAATACTACTTTTTAACTACTCAGGTTTCATCAGAACGGCATTTGAAAAAGAAATTATTAGACTTGTTTACATCTTAACAGAAAGCAGTGGTGAGCTGTGAAGAAAAAGCATGGATTTGTAAATCCCAGTGGAGATCCGAAAGAAAAGCCCCCATCACCATGTCTAAACAAGAGGCAAAAGCTTCCACCATGGACTTCAGGGACAAGAGAGAAAAAAATATACTTTATTCAAAGTCATTAGATAGGACAATAGTGAGGTTCACTGCAAGGTAAAAATGACGACCAAGAAACATCCCAAGAAACTCAAAGAATCATACTATCAAAAAATACACAGAGCGCCAATGAATTTATTCAAGTTCCTCTTTGAAGGTCAGAAAATTGCTGATATTCACACTCCACAAGAACTTAGAATGGGATTGTAAGATGGGATTGAAGTTTACCAGGAATAAATAGGGGGAAATTATTCAACAATTCAGATATTTTTTCCCTTAACTATTTTTAAAAATAGTTCTTTTGCAATGTAGTATTCAAAACGGAATTAAAATTGGCACCCCATCTCTTTAAAATGCATTGCATTTTTACTTTTAGTACTTGTTATTCATTATCATTTGTTTTCATTGCCCTGCTCTTTTATGATCAAGCTTTAGCCCCTTTTGTATCATTCTCTCCTTTTTAAAAATTACACGGGTGCAGAGAGAGGCCTCCTTTTCCAGGATTCTGTACTTTCAGGCTTACGATCATAAGAGAGCCAATGCAAGAGTTCATAATGGCTTTCCACCTGGCCCTGAAGTTCTGCGTCTAAAGTTCTCCTGGACTATGACTTTCACTGTAAGAGGAAGTTTTTCAGAGAACTCAACTGTGGAAACATGACATTTCCTTAATTTGATTCTGAAACTTTGTACCAAATGAAACAATATCAGGTCGGAGCGGGGGATGTCAGATATGGTGATACAGGTTGAACATCCCTAGCCTGAAAATCCAAAATTCAAAAATGCTCCAAAATTCAAAAATTTTTGAGCATAAACAAGTGGATCAACATTTCCTTCAAAGGAAATGCTCACTGGAGCATTTGGGATTTCAGACGCTCAACCAGTAAATATAATGCAAATATTCTAAAATTAAAAAAAAAAAAAAAAAAAAGCGAGAAACTTCTAGTCCCAAGCATTTTGGCTAAGGGATGCTCAACCTGTAATAATGAGTAACTTTAAAGAAGGCTTTATAGAAAGGAAAATACATTTTAAGATTTCTAAATATCTTATAGTTTTGGAAAAGTTCTAATTTCCAGGGAAATTAATAATAAAGATATGGAGAAGTACAGACAACAACAAGAATCGGAACAGAAACATTTGGTTTCATCTACATCCTTGGGTTTACACAGACTTTGAGTAGCTCATAAAAGCAAAGTTAGAAGGGTCATTTTTATGCAGTTTGCTCTCAAGTGTAAGTCAATGAATGACTATTTCCTTCACTGAGGAAATTTTGCTACAAAATATCAGCTGAACTCAACAATGTGCTTATTAAAGATATTACTGAAAACACTTTGGCACAACAGCCTCATTTTTTTTGCAGAATGGTAACAAACAGTTCAGACTGAGAGAAAATTTAATAATAAAGTCATAGGACTGTTTTTGAAGGCAGAATTTGTACAATTAATGATGTCTACTTGTGGAAATAAATCAGGCAATTTGATACATTTGAATTTCATAAATATAATAGGTAGTATAATGTAGTGGTTAGGAAGGTAGGCTGTGGTGCCTGTGATGGTTCAAATCCCAGCTCAGTTGCTTATTAACCATTAATCAAAAATTCATCAGTAACTTGTGAAAATTACCTGACTTTTCTCTGTGCTTCATCTGCAAAATGGGGATAAAAATCGTACATTCTTCAAAGGTTTATTCTGATAAATACTTCAAAAGCATCTAGTTTTATCACTTGATAAGTACTCAAATATTAGCAGTGATTCTAATTAGTACTATCCCCTTGCAACTTACATATTTATTCCAGCAAGAATGCCACTGTCCAAAGCACTTGGGGAGTTCTCCATAAAACTTGTGGTACCATCACTGGATATCCTCTATAATGGCAAATCTCCACCTTTGCTAGAGGACTTGGTATTTTAGGAATCATTAAAATTAATCTGGGCTAAAATTTTGTCAATTACAAGGCAATCAAACAGGATAATGACCTTTTAAGTAGAACAGAAAATGTGACGGTATAGTAAAGCATTTTTTAAAAATGTTATTAGTTCCAGTAATAACTAGAAAACTGACTATTATTTAAGGACACCTTTATAGTCAAAGGCCATGATAATGTTAGTACTAGGAGTTATTTCAGAAGTCTTTTAACTCAGTGCTCTCGTTTTAAATATGAAAATGAAACCACAGTTAAGATTCATTGACTTGTCCAATGTCTCAAAGCTATGCCAGTCAGAAAGCTAGGACTAAAAGGCCAAGTTTCTTAATTTCCAGTTGCCTTCTTACTCTACACCACACTGTCTTCTTGTCTTCTTTGTACCATTTGCCTGCTACGTTTAGAGCTATGCAAATAGCCTTATTACTGAAATTAGAAAGTTTAAAAGTTGCTGCCAGAAGTGGAAACATTTTCATGGAATCCCCTATTGCCAATACATGTGATTAAATTTGCTCATTTAAGTTTTTGGTATAGTGTTTCAGGATTGGCTTAACGAATTTCTCCATTTGGCCTACTATCTGAAGAAAATGAGCAAACACAGAATTCTTTCTGTATTGGCAGTTTTGTTGCAGTTTTAACTGGACACAAATCAAAATTACCACAGTGTCTCCAAAGGCAAGTTTCTACCAGCATACTAGTAATTACAATTATTGAAGTCTGTTCCAAAAAATAAAACACCACACTCTCCTTTTTCCTCCCTTTTCATTCCATTGGACCTCCAGTTCATTACCAGCTTCACACATTCTCAAATGCCTCCCAAGCCTTTTCATCACTGATAAGCAAAAAGCAATCTGAAGAGGGTGAAAACTTTAGACTATATGCTCATGAGGCTTCCTGAGTTATATAGGGTGTGTATGTGTGTGTGTGTGTATACGTGTAAGTCTATGTATGCACATGCATAGGGGGTTATACAAAGACACTGCTACAATGAAAAAGATATTCAATGGGAAGGCCAAAAGATATGGTTCAAAACTCAGTTCTACCAACTTAAGAGCTATGATTTAGAGGATATTATGTAACTCTAAGTTCTGAGTTCTCTATGGGAAGGAATCAGATCATATGAATCTAACTCCCATTCTACTCTGCCTGGCCCATAGTCAGCTTCCCATAAAACCGGTTCAAGTTTCAACAAGAACAAAGAGGACAAAGAAAATGATACAGAGGTAGCAAGGTATGGTCCACAACTTACACTACAGTGTAGAGAAAATTCATTTACCCCGAAGATACTAAAATGATCTTCAGGACATCAAAATGTTAAGAACCAGCAAAATTTATGCCACATCTGGCCAAAATAGAGTGACAGAGACTGCATTTAATCCCACCTGAAATAACTAAAAAAAAAAAAAACCTAGGAAAACATATGAGATGTTAGATTTTAAGACTGGCCACCAGACAACTTGTAGTAACATCTGAGAGTAGAGAAACCCATGAGGAGAGCTCTACAATTGCCCTGGCTTCATGCTTGGAGAGTTTCGAGGCTTTGGAGTAGGGATGGGGATCCCAACAGAATAAAGTGGTCTACCCGAGTAGAGGAGAAATATTTGGGAGTCCAGGGAAGCAATGAGTGCGAGAGTTGTCAGGGCACAATACTAAAGGAGAGAGCTGCACACAGAGAACTCCAGCGATCTGCAGGGGGTCACACTGAAATATTCAGCTGAGTATTGATCAGTGAATCATCTAAGGAAATTATCCAAGGCCAGGAAAAGGACAACCTAAAAGGATTAGACAGAAGAAACAATAAGAAGAGATTTCACAGGACCAGGAACAGGGCCTATTCCTGACAGTCAGAGTATGGCCCATAACTGATGGGTCACGCAATAAAGTACTCAGAAGAGGTTTGCTTCAGGGGTAGGTAAAATTAATCCTGGACTCAGTGCTGCTCTAGTACAGGCTGAGGAGGCGTAAAAGCAAGAACTGAAAGGAAGAAATTTTTTCCAAGTAACAAAACTGTGTTTCCAGAATATTTATGGGAACACAAAAATATCCAACAAACAGTAAGGTAAAATTTACAGTGCCTGACATCCAATTAAAAATGACCATATATGCAGAGAAGCAGGAAAATACAATCCAAAATGAGCAGCAAAATCATCAGAACTGATCCAAAATTGCTAGAGATAATAGAATCAGTAGACAGGGCCATTAAAACAATTATTAAAACTATAATTTATAAGTTTAAAAGCCAGACAATAGACTGAGCATATAGTGACATTGAAAATTTTTGAAAAACCCAAATTGAACTTTCAGAGATGAAAATCACAATGTCTGTTTAAACTGAGAAAGCTGACTGGAAAAAAACAAAAAAGGAAATCATGATGTCTGAAATGAGAAAAATATGTGTATGTGTATGTGTATACATATGCATATATATATACACACACACACACACACACACACGATTTTATTTTTTTTATTTTTTTTATTTTTGGAGACAGAGTCTTGCTCTGTCACCCAGGCTGGAGTGCAGTGGCGCCATCTTGGCTCACTGCAAGCTCCGCCTCCCAGGTTCACACCATTATCCTGCCTCAGCCTCCCGAGTAGCTGGGACTATAGGCGCCCACCACCACGCCCGGCTAATTTTTTGTATTTTTAGTAGAGACAGGGTTTCACTGTGTTAGCCGGGATGGTCTCGATCTCCTGACCTCGTGATTCGCCCACCTCAGCCTCCTGAAGTGCTAGGATTACAGGCGTGAGCCACCGCGCCAAGCCTATACACACATATTTTTTAAAGGATGAACAAATTAGTTTTTACAGGAAAAATGTAAACCTGATGATAAATGTCAGTGACCATTTGGGCAGAAACTATTTAAAATGAAAAACAGAGGAAGTAAGACTAAAACAAAAACAAAATAAAAGGCATCAGTGTGCGGTAGCACAACTTCTCAAGGTCCAATATACATTTAGACGGAGTTCAAGAAGGGGAAAATAGTGAAGGAGAAGATAGAAAAATAATACTTGAATAATTAATGGTTGCAAAATATCCAAATGTGATGAATATTACAAACCCATAGATCCAAGAATACCAACAAATACCAGGCATGAAAAACACAAAGAAAACTATGCCAAGGTACATAGAATCAAACTGCCTTGCAACAGTAATGAAGCAGCCCAAGGAAAAAAGACACACTACATAAAAAAGACTCACTGGAAACAATACAAGCTAGAAAACAGTGGAGAAACATCTTTAAAGAATTAAAAGAAATAAAAAACCCGTAACCTAGATTTCCAAACTCAATGAAAGCATCTTCCAAAAACTATGATGATATAGAGATGTTTTTAGACGTACTGAAAGAGTTCAATTACCAGTAGAAAGGCACCATGAGAAATGCAAAAGGAAATACTTCAGACATAAGCAAAATGATACCAGATGAAAATAAATGAAATGAAGAGCACCAGAAATGGTAACTATATTGGCAAATATAAAAACTTTTTTTTTCCCCCCAGACAGAGTCTTACTCTGTCGCTGAGGCTGGAGTACAGTGGCGTGATCCTGGCTCACTGCAACCTCTGCCACCCAGGTTCAAGCGATTCTCCTGCCTCAGCCCTCTGAATAGCTGGGATTACACGTGCCCGCCACCATGCCCGGTTAATTTTTGTATTTTTAGTAGAGACAGGGCTTCATCATGGTTTTTGAGACCAGGCTGGTCTCAAACTCCTGACCTCAGGATCTGCCCGTCTCGGCCTCCCAAAGTGCTGGGATTACAGGAGTGAGCCACCACCCCCGGTCTAAAAACTTTTCTTAATATTTAAATTGCTTTAAAAGTTAATTAACTGAAGCTTGGTGGCCTGTCAGCTACTCAGGAGGCTGAGAACAGAAGATCACTTGAGACCAGGACTTTGAGACCAGCCTGGGCAACATAGCAAGACCCTATCTCTAAAAAATTTTAAATTAGCCAGGTGTGGTGGCCTGAGCCTATAGTCCTAGCTACTCAAGAGGCTGAGGTGAGAGAATTCCTCAAGCAAAAGAGTTTGAGGAGCTGTGATCAGGCCATTGCACTCCAGCCTGGGAGACACAGCAAGACCTTGTCTCTAAAAAACAGAAATGTTTAAGTCAATCATCAGTAGTTATTTTTATTATTATTATTATTCTGTACTAAAACAAAACAAAACTCCTTAGAGAAATGAGTAATTCTAATCCAGGGGCAAAGGGAATATAAACCTGTAATATATTGTGCCAGAAAGTAAGGACATACTCAAAGAGTGATGGAAATATATCTTAAGAATACAGAAGCCAGATTGAAGAGGTTCCCATGGTCAAATCTGGAGTGATCTGATTATCAAAATGTCACACTGATAAATGTAGAAGAGATAACTGAATTAACCATTCCGTTTGGCAGCTATCATTTTAAAAAATTAATTTAGCCAAGAAACATCAATATGTGCTAAAACTAGTGCACAGAGATTTGATTAAAAAATGAGATTCCTACATCATCTGAAAATGTATCTCCCCACAAATACTTCCTGATTGCAAAGTCTAAAAGGTTAACTTCACAGAGGAGAAACACGGTAGACACTAATTAAGGCTTCAAAGTTTATATCACTAGCAATAGGACAAATCAAAATGTGTCCCCTCTGACAGGATGCAAAAACAATACAATATTGCTTCCACATTACTCCTTCCAAAGATGCATAACCTGAATCTCTTCATGAGGAAACATCAGACGAACCAAAATTGAGAAACATTACAAATTAACTGGTCTAAAAATCTTCAAAAATCTTAAGGGAAGACTGAGAAATTATTTCAGATTGACAGAGAATAAAGATACGTGACAAGTAAATGTAATTTGTGGTCTTAGATGGAATCCTTTACTTATAAAGCACACTGAGACAGCTGAAGAAACTTGAATAGGCAGATGAATGAGATGCCAGTAACATGTTAAGGTTAATGTCCTGGTTTTAATGGGCATACTATGGTTATCTAGAAGGATGTTCATATTTGTAGAAAATATCCATGATTTATTTGGGAGTACTGAGGGATCATCTTTCTAATTTACTTTCAAACAGGGGTTGGGGGGGCGGGTGGGCAGGGAAGTTCTTTATACCATTTCCATAATGTTTCTTTAGGTTTGGAAATATTTCCAAGGAAAAAGACATAAAATACTCAAGAAATAAAGGCAGGGAGTATTAAGGTACCAAACCAAGACTCTTCCACAAGGAAGCATATTCACTTGTCCCCAGTGGCAGACTATCCAGTCTTTTTAATCTGTGGAAATAATGGTCAATCCACTGATATAGCAGAAAGAGAGAGAGATTGCTTTTTTTCCTAACTGACATATTTCACAACAAAGTCAACAGCTGCCTCCCAGTAATAAGTCACACAATAGCTAATTTGTTGAGACTGAGTTTTTAATAACTAATAAAGCAATTCCCATTCATATCACAAATGTGATAATAAACATACAATTCCACTAACCTCGGAGAAGAGCTCCCACACAAATTAACTTTCCAGATAACTGTATCATACACTTATCTTTTTTAATTGTATAAACAGTTTTTCAAAATTTAACCATTTTGGATAGGAATATATCCTCAATGACTACTTACTTCCCTGTCTTCTGACACTGTACAATGAAAAGAATGATTCTTTTTGTAAAGGCTGATGATCATTAGAGCACCATTATGCCCAGTATCATACAGCCCTACATCATAATACCTTTTAAACTGTATAGTCAGCATTTAATATTTTGTCTGCCTTTCCTCTCCCATCTAAGTACTAACCAGGCCCAATCCTGCTTAGCCTCTGAGATCAGACAGGATCAGGCACATTCAGGGTGATATGCACAGACTGCCTTTCTTCTCTATGAGGTTCCCACATGACATTTCTTGGGGCTTTCAATGTGCCTGCCTGTAGCATTACTAAATTATAACATTTAATGTTATGTACTTGGGGACTAGACTATGATTTGTAGAATGACACACAAAATAAGAGTAAACAGCTTCTAAATGAGGCCTATGGATTCTTACTAGGCATAAAATGTAGAACATTTTAGGTATGAGATGTTTTTGCTGCTTAGTGGATTTTTTTGTAACTATGGAGTTATTATTTAAATTTTTTACTCTTAATTTTAGTGGGCATAGAGTAAGTGTATATGTTTGCAGATTACATGGTAAATTTTGATACAGGCATACAATGAGTAATAATAATTACAGGGTAAATGGGGTATCCATCACCTCAAGCATTTATCCTTTGTGTTATAAAGAATCCAATTATACTCTTTTAGTTATTTTTAAATGTACAATTAAATTATTTTTTACTATAGTCATCCTGTTTGTGCTAGCATGTATAAGGTATTATTCTTTCTTTCTAACTATTTTTTTAGCATCCATTACCCATTCTCACTTCCTCCCCACCAGCCCCTACTCTACTACCCTTCCCAGCTTCTGGTAACCATACTTCTTGCTCTCTATCTCCATGACTTCAATTGTTTTAATTTTTAGCTCCCACAAATAAGTGAGAACATGTGATGTTTGTCTTTCTGTGCTTGGCTTATTTCATATAACATTATGATCCCCAGTTCCATCCATGTTGTTATAGATGACAGGATCTCATTTTTTTAATGGCTGAATAGTATTCCATTGTGTATATGTATCACATTTTCTTTATCCATTCATCTGTTGATGGATACTTAGGTTGCTTCCAAATTTTGGCTATTGTGATAAACACTGGAGTGCAGGTATCTCTTTGATATACTGATTTCCTTACTTTTGGCTATATACCCAGCAGTGGGATTGCTACATCATACAGTAGCACAGTTTTTAGCTCTTTTGAGGAACCTCCAAACTATTCTCCATAGTGGTTGTACTAATTTACATTTCCACTAACAGTGTACAAGGGTTCCTTTTTCTCCATCTCCTCACCAGTATTTGTTATTGCCTATCTTTTGGATAAAAGCCAGTTTAGGGTGAGATAACATCTCATTGTAGTTTTGATTTGCATTTCTCTGATGATCAGTGATGTTGAACACCTTTTCATAGGCCTGTTTGCCATTTATATGTCTTCCTTTGAGAAATGTCTATGCAGATCTTATGCTATTTTTAAATCAGATTATTAGATTTTATTCCCATAGAGCTGTTTGAGTCCCTTATATATTCTGGTTTTTAATCCCTTGTCAGATGGGTAGTTTGCAAATGTTTTCCCCCATTTTCTGGGTTGTGCCTTCACTTTATTGTTTGTTTGCTGTGCAGAAGCTTTTTAATTTCATGTGATCCCATTTGTCCATTTTTGCTTTGGTTGCCTGTGCTTGCGAGGTACTGCTCAGAAAATTGTTGCCCACTCCAATATCCTGAAGAGCTCCCCAATATTTTCTTCTAAGAGTTTCATAGTTTTAGGTCTTAGATTTATGTCTTTAATCCATTTTGATTTAATTTTTTATATGGCAAGAGACAGCGGTCTAGTTTCATTCTTCTGCATTTGAATATCTAGTTTTCCCAGCATCATTTATTGATGAGACTGATCTTTCTCCAATGTATGTTCTTAACGCCTCTGTCAAAAATGAGTTAACTGCAGATATATGGATTTATTTCTGCATTCTTCATTCTGTTTCACTGGTCTATGTATCTGCTTTTAGGCCAGTACCGTGCTGTTTTGGTTACTACAGCTCTATAGTACAATTTAAAGTCAGGTAATGTGATTCCTGAAGTTTTTTTATTTTTGCTCAGGATAGCTTTGGCTATTCTGGGTATTTTGTGGTTCCATATAAATTTCAGGAGTTTTTCTTTTTTCTATTTCTGTAAAGAATATCATTGACATTTTGGTAGAAATTGCACTAAACTTGTAGGTTGCTTTGGGTAGAACAGACATTTCAACAATACTAATTCTTCTAAATCTATGAACATGGAATATTTTTCCATTTTTGTGTCTGCTTCGATTTCTTGTATTAATGTTTTGTAGTTTTCATTGCAGAGCTTTCACGTCTTTAGTTAATGCCTAGATATTTAATTTTATTTGTAGCTATTGTGAATGGGATTACTTTCTTGATTTCTTTTTCAGATTGTTCGTGTTGGCATATAGAAACTGATTTTGGTATATGTTCATTTTGTATCCCGTAACTTAACTGAATGTATTTGTCAGTTCTAACAGTTTTTTGGTCGAGTCTTGAGGATTTTCCAAACATAAGATCATATAATCTGGGCTGGGCGCAGTGGTTCACGCCTGTAATCCCAGCACTTTGGGAGGCCGAGGCGGGCAGATCACAAGCTCAAGAGACTGAGACCATCCTTGCCAACATGGTGAAACCCCGTCTCTGCTAAAAATACAAAAAATTAGCTAGGCATGGTGACACATGCCTATAGTCCCAGTTATTTGGGAGACTGAGGCAGGAGAATCGCTTGAACTCAGGAGGCAGAGGTTGCAGTGAGCCAAGATCGTGCCACTGCACTCCAGCCTGGTGACAGAGCGAAACTCCATCTCAAAAAAAAAAAAAACCAAAAAACAAAAAAAGACCATATAATCTGCAAACAAAGATAATTCGAGTTCTTCCTTTCCAATTTGCTTAGTGGATTTTTAATTCTAACCTTTGGATTACTGTTTGGCTGTTATAAATTGATATTGCCAAATAAATGAGGCAGTATTCTCTTTGAATTTTCAAGCACCATACTAAATGTTATTCAAAGAGAAGGCTGGAATTCACATATCCAATGAGAAACAAAAGAAAAAAAAAAAGAAAGACAAACCATCCATTGGACCACTGGACCTTGATTCTTGGGAAATTCTTCTGGTGTTAGCACATTTCACTACTTCTACCTATGAAAATATTATGAAGGGTGTTTGTCTGTGGCTCAACTTTTAAAGTCATCCTATAGACAAAGCACAGCAGCCGATTATAACAACAAAGCAACATGTAAAGTTTTTTTTAAACTTGATAATGTAAAAATGAGACAGCTAACAAAAACACAGAGGTAGAGGGAGAGAGAGAAGGTGGCAGGTATTATAAATGTAGTAAATTCCTCATCTTTCATTGTCCAAAGCCAAATCACATTTAACGTTTATGTATTAAATAAAAGAAACAAACTACATTGTTTCACGTTTTAATGATAACCATCATAAGGGAAAACAGAAAGTGTGAAAGGTGGTTATTACTAAGGACTGTGACTGGGTCAAGGTTGGGAGGGTTGAACAAGAACTTTTACTCTTCATTTTAGAATTTGATTTTTAAAAAATTGTATGCAGATTTCACTTTAATTTTTAAAAATATGCCAGGTGGAACTGGGGGGTAAGTTTGTTTGGGGGAGAAAAGGAAAGATGGTATCACTTTCTCCAGGAAGTTTCGCATGACTACCTGGGGGTCCCTTTTCCCTGTGTTCCCAAGAGGCAAGCATGAGACACTATCAGAGCCTTTAACATACTATGTCTGTGTGCATAGTTGTATGAGTTGTATGACTAACACATTAGACTAAAATCTCTTGAAGGCTGGTGTCATAATGTGACATTTGTATCTCCAGCACATAACAGTACAATAACTAGAAGAGCAATAAGTATCTGCTGAATGAAAACAACACATGAATGATGGCCATAGTGAAAAAAAAATGATCATACAAATTATTTGGAAAACAGCATTGAAAAAAGGAAAAGGAGAAACAAACTCCCCCAAAACATAAAATGAACATCAACATTTATAATTCTGTCACACTATGTCTCACCAAAAAATTAATTTTGAA
>NW_012107297.1:267632-278875 GCF_000951045.1 Mandrillus leucophaeus
GGGAAGGGAAGGGAAGGGAAGGAAAAGGAAAGAAATCCCAACACTTTACCTTTTCCATTTATTTTATGCCAGAGGTAGTTTTCACGTTTTCACCACTTCTTGTGGGTAGTGAAAACTCAGTACAGGCTGACTTGCAGACGCCAATACATGCCGTGCCTTGTCAGAACATTTTTCAGAGTGGTGAATTTATTTATGCATAAACAATGTTTCAAGTCTATTCAAATGGCTCCACAGAATAATTCCACACGAGAACTTCTTTCTACCATCAAAATCTGCTTACATTCAAAAGAAAACCTTACTTTAAAAACAAGCACTGTGAAGTTATGGTCTCCAAGGCTACAGGGGACAGCTCCATGTTGAAGCATCAAAACTGGAATGCTTAGCACATTTTGAATAAGTATATATTTTTCTCAGAGCAATTATAAAACTTTTTCTGTCTGCTCTATATAAAAACAGTTCTATAATATTAGTTTATCATACAATGAATCAGTAAGTTAGACACTCATTTTTAGCCTTGAAAACGCAATATTTAAAGTCAGCTATTTCACCAGTCTTACTGTTCAGCTCCAATGTTTCAAGAAGTGTTAGAATTACATGGCCCTTTGATCAAATAATCAACAAAAGAGAACGGAATTGTGTAAGATCTTTAAAAAAGTATAGAAGACTTTCATTAAGCATAAAAATTCTACTAAAGTATGTACCCTGTTAAAAAAAACACCATGGAACAGAAGAGGCCTCAAGCTTTTGGAAGGTGCTAAGAAAGCAACGTACAATCTTAGGTAAGTTATTAAACTTTCCTGAGCCTCAATTTATTCATTTGCCTAATGTTCCCAGTTGCTGAAAGAATTAAATAGAAGAATAAAATATATACACCTAGCACAATATTTGCAAATGACAGGTAATCAAAAAAAGTTGTGACTAGTATTGAGGAGATAAGGAGGTATCTATATGATAATGTAAGGTTAATAAAGCAAAGGATCCAGGGCACAGAATACTTTCTATGTGCAACATTGGTACAGGAATGAAGTGAGATCCAACAATGCTTCCTAGAGCAGAGGAATGCGATCTACATCTCTAAGAATGTATTTAACATGTCAGGCAAACATTCCCCACCTTTCCACAGGCTGGTACCCACGTGTTATCTTCTGTTCCTTATACTGCCTGATAAACTCTCAATTATTCCTTATAAATTTAACACTCATCCCATGACAGGGAACAAGCTAAGCACCAGTGGTTGTTACTGTGAGCAAGATAAACTAGAGTCCCTGTCCCCCACAAATCTATTGAGGGATACAGAATAATTAAACACAGAATTATATCACCATGTAAAATTTTACAATAGAAGATGACAAGGGGCTTCATTTCTCTCCCTCACCAACATACACCCCAAAATAAAAATATGACTGAGCATGCTGAGGCCAAGATTTAGATTTAGGGGTAATGTAGGAGGTTTCAGCAACTGCACCCTTCCCTTGGGCACCTACTCATAAAACAACTCTCTGATTTTCATTCTGCTACTGCTTATTCTGTGCATAGCTCCCCATTCAAACTGACAGAATGGAGGGGGATGACTGACAGAGTAACACAAGGTCTACTTACAACAGATTCTCAATAAAGATTAGTCACTAATGACATTTTATTTCAAATAGTTAATGAGCATTCTTTTTCTTGATTACTGGATCACTAAACTCTGCACCTAATTTATCATAAAATTCTCAACTGCAAAGTTTATCACATAGCAATCTCCATGATTCATACGGATACTATATGGTAAAATTCTTCATTGTTACTGTTTTTATACACATTCTCACAATCACAAAATTATAATTGTTCAATCATTTAAAATGTTGGAAAACACTTCCATTCTTCTTTGTACCACTTCCACCACACATCAAAACTGTTCTTATATATGTCACCAGTGAGCTCCAAGTTGCTAAATTCAGCTTTCAATTCTTTTTTTTTTTTTTTTTTTTTTTGTGAGACGGAGTCTCCCTCTGTCACACAGGCTGGAGTGCAGTGGTGCAATCTCAGCTCACTGCAAGCTCCGCCTCCCAGGTTCATGCCATTCTCCTGCCTCAGCCTCCCGAGTAGCTGGGAATACAGGCACCCGCCACCATGCCCAGCTAATTTTTTTTTGTATTTTTAGTGGAGACGGGGTTTCACCATGTTAGCCAGGATGGTCTTGATCTCCTGATCTCATGATCCACCCACCTCAGCCTCCCAAAGTGCTGGGATTACAGGCGTGAGCCACCGTGCCCGGCCCAGCTTTCAATTCTTAACCCTCACATTACTCAACCAATCAGCAACCTTTTTTTTTTCTAAGGCAGGGTCTCACTATGTTGCCTAGGCTGGTCTCAAACTCCCAGGCTCAAGCGATCCTCCCGCTTCAGCCTCCCAAAGTGCTGGGGTTACAGGAGTGAGCCACCATGCCCCAGCCATCAATATTTGATTCAATTAATCACTCTCTTAGAAATATTTAATTTATTTTGACCTCTGGGACACTTCTTTGTCCTAGATTTTCCCCAACCTCATTAGCTGTCCTTCTCTGTTCTATCATCCTCTTCTCAAATGCTGGAATGCCTCGAGTGAAATCTGGAAGGTAGAAGGGATAGAGGCCATTCTCCCTGCAGCAGTGACAAGCTCTCTCCGGAGTAAGGTTTTGCAGTAGACAGTTTCCTTATTTAGGTGTCTGGTAAGTGTGGGATGGCTATATTCCTGGGCTCAAGGGATCCTCCAGCCTCATCCTCCCAAGCAGCTGGGACTACAGGCACGTGCCACCATGCCTGGGCTAATCAGAGGTATTTTTTAAAAAACTAGAAATCAGATCACATCACTCCCTTGCTCAAAGCCCTCCAACAACTTCTTATCATGTTTGGAAAAAAAATAAAACTCCACACAATCTGGCCTTGCCAACTTTGCTCACTATGCCCAAACTAGACTGCCTACCTAGCTATTCTTGCAACAAGCCAAACTCATTCTTACCTGCTGTCTCTTCTCTCTGGAATGTTCTTTCTCCAAATGCCCATCCAACCTTGTTGTCTAATTTTTTCAAGTTCTTTGTTCAAATATTTTCTTCTCGGTGAGGTCTTCCCTGATCACCTATCATCCTCAGTATCTACCAACCTCTATTCTCCTCCTCCTACTTTATTTTCCTTTATAGCGCTTACCACTAGCAACAAATTTACAACTAATTAATTTACTTACTTCTGAATTTCCTATTAAAATGTACGCTCCATAAAGATAGGAATTTTTCTTTCTTTTTCAGGATATAACAAGAGCCTAGAACATAACAAACACTCAATAAAAGTAGCTATCATTGTATTCTACTCTCAGGAATAACAACAACCTATATACTTTTTCTCTTCCAAATTACACCCCTGGCCAGGGGCGGCGGCTCACACCTGTAATTCCAGGACTTTGGGAGGCCGAGGCAGATGGATCACCAGGTCAGAAGTTAAGAGAGCAGCCTGGCCAACACAGCGAAACCCCAGCTTTACTAAAAATACAAAAATTAGACGGGCGTGGTGGCACACGCCTGCAGCCTCAGCTACTAGGGAGGCTGAGGCAGGAGAATTGCCTGAACCTGGGAGGCAGAGGTTTCAGTGAGTCGAGATTGTGCCACTGCACTCCAGCCTGGGCGACAGAGCGAGACTTCTCAAAAAAACAAAAAATGCCTTCGCCATAATGCAACCTTAGGCAACTCAATTCCCCTTTCTGGATCTCATGAGTAAAACAGTGATAACAATGACTAGCAGCAATCCATACGCTTGCTTTAAGGATTAAATGAAATAAAGCATGTAAAAAACTTACCTGGCAGATAGTACATATCCAATAAATGTATCTTTTACTCTTATTACCCTAAAATTGTTTGCCAAATTAACTACATAACTGTTTAAAGACAGCAACTATATCCCCAAAGTCCTCTCTTCTCCAGGATATTTATATCCTCTAAATATCCTCTATTCCCAACTAGTCTTTACATGACTGCTTTAAAATCATTCATCTTCCTGGCCATCTCCCCTGGCTCTTTCCCATCAAAGTAAACTGGGACTCAAATTAAACAGAATATTCCAAATATGATCTAATGAACACAAAGTCCAGGAAGACTATTACTCTCTTGATCTGGACAATATATTTTAATTAATGTAATATAAGATCATCTTAGCTCCTTTTTTAATGCTGCTGAGTCAATTTCTTGGCTTACACTGCATTTTTCATAAGTTTAAATCTCCAGATGTTCTCCCCATAAACTGTTTAAAGTCAGTTTTCCTCCCATGTTCAAATGTAACTCTGTCATTAGAATAAAAGAATCTCGGGGACAGAAAAATCAGTGCTACTGTGGAAAGGTCATTTTCCTCTATGACATTAGTTTACTTCTTGCAGAGTCTGAATTTAAGGAATAGAAGCCTAAGAACAGTCCGGGATGCCAACTAAGAATCATTGAGTCCAATCACTTCACACTTAACATATTGGGGGAAAAGAAGTAAAAAGACCTATGTGGCCATAGAGTCAGAGACACTCCTCAATAGTAAACCATTAAGACCTGCTCCATGGGGAGGCACGTGGTGAGGAGTATATTAAGCACACTCTGGACGGCTCCAGGAAAGCCTATTAGGAAACTCTCCATTGTGTGGGTGCCACAAGACTGTAAGAAATTTCTGACTCATTTTATGTTGGTGCATCATCAAAAAAAATTTTTACTGGGAAGACTAAGGGTGCTATAAGTTAGTCTCAACAAGAGAAAAGAATGTCAAGGAGAATTCCTCCACACGAGATGGAGAAGTATAATGGAAAGGCCTTTACTACTAAACTGACTTGGACTCTGCATGACTTACTAGCTGAACACCTGGGAGCCACACTACTCAACTTCTGCAAGCTTCAGTCTGCTTACCAGTGAAATGGAACTGTAACAGCAGTGTGGCTATTGTGAACACAATAAAAAGATGTATGCTAATTTTTAGCATTTAACTGAAATGCTATTTCACTTAATAGCATTAATGTATTTAAGTGAAAAATTTTAATACTCAAATCTTATTTTCCTTCTCCACCCCCTGTTTAGGCCCTTTGTAGAAAAGGAAGGGATTCTGACTTATTCTTATAACACAACATATTTAGAAATTATTATTAATTTCTCAACGAATGAAAGACCCTTTGCTTGCTGTATCTGTTAATCTGTCCTACTAGAATATAAATCCCTAAGGTAATAATCTGGCTTCTCATTTTAACAAAGTATTTCCAGTCATAAAGAATCTACTGTAGGAATAAGGTTATTACAAAGTCCACTCTCAACAGATAACCATGCTGAGTCTCAGATTCTCTTCCAAGGTGAACCATCCACTTTTAGAACAAAAGTTACACCAAGGGCCAGTTGATATCCAGATAAACTTAATGTATTAATTCTCCTAAAATCGTCAATAAGTTTTCTTAATAAAACGGCATGTAAAAATCAAGTTATGGGTGGGGTAGGTGTTTAATGGTAACTGGTTATTTTTATTGGCGGAGACATCAGGGTGAAATCACTAAACCTTGGAATGCTGCCTTGGAACATGCCTGGCACCAGTGGGAATGTAGAAGTTACAAGGCAGCTATGAGAGATGTGACAGTGAAGCCTTAATTCGCAATGACATCTTAAACAAAGCAGTCTTAGTATAGTAACCCTGTGAATTCAAGCCAAAATTAAAGGACAGAGGCAGAGACAGAGAACATCTCTTGGGCAGAAGACTACATATACTTAACTGCCCTCAAAGAACGCTTTACTTCTCTATGCTGATTTTATTCTTCCTATTTTATTCTTCATTCACCTTTTCAACATTTGAAAACTGACTTTTGCTCTAAGCCAAGAGTTCTGAACACTGTTTTGGGGAGGGCTCATTTAACTTACCCATTACATTTCCATTCTGTATTGAACATTCAGTAAACTATAGAAAATGAACTTAGTAACATGAATTGCCTATAAGAGGTCCTAGTTAAAGACTATGAGATCTATCCGTAAGTCCTGACTACCCGGTTTACTCATTTAGTAAACTGCAGTTAATTTAAAAACAATGCTTTCAACATGAGTTTTTCATTAGCATGCACTGTATTCAAACTGAAATATTAAGTTATTTTATATATAAAATATACTATAACTGCGGCAAAATATATCCAAGGTTAGTACTAATCATCTTTGGAAAGGTAATTAAAAATCTACCATTTTAAAAATTCCTCAAAAAATCTACCTGGTTCAGTTATTATCCAACAGGATATTTCACCCATGTCTTCATTCATTCATTTAACAAATATTTGCTGAGCATTCACTCTGAGCCAGCTTGGTGCTATACACTAGGAACAACATTGTAAACTAGAGATACAAATTCCCTAAACGTATATAGTCCATATTCTCCATTCTCATTCTGAGAAACACTTTTAAGGCAAAAGTATCTGAAATATTTTCTTTTAGTTTTCATGAAAAAAGTTATTACAATTTCAACATCAGAAAGCATCCTGTCCAAGAAGAGTTCATAATGTAACAACATTTCTAACTAAAACATTAGAGTAGTTTCTGGTCTTAATTAGAAAATCTGCTGTAAATTTTATTGAAATGATTAAAAGAATTATAAAATAAAACTTGTGCATTATTTCAGCAATAATGTTGGAAATCTAGAGGAAATAGATGGCTTCCTACCAAAAAAACAAATTGCCAAAAATAAACCAAGGAGAAGCAGGAAAAAATGGACAGGGCAATGAGCACTAAAGGGATTGAAAGAAGATTTACCCTTATAAAATGCACCTGAACTGAATGATTTACTAGCTAAGTCCTAACAAACCTTCAAAGAACTAAAAATTTTGGAAATGATTTAATCTGTTTCAGATGGTAATGATGATAATGATAGCTGACACATACAATTCAGGCACTGTACTAAATAGTTCACATTAATACCTTTAATCTTCCCAACAATCCAGAGACAGATGCTATTATCATCATTTTACATATTAGGGCATAGCATAAGATAGAAAGCTTCACAATTCATTCACAATTCAATTTTAACATCTTGGGAGAGACAGTAATTTACACCCTCCCCCACTTAACAACAACACAATAACTGCTAAAAACTAATCTTGCTTATAAGTAATGATCAAAAGAATAACCTGTAACTAGTCAGTAATACAACACTGGGAAATCCACATACCTTATTACAATTATAAAGGAAGAAAAAATATAATATTAATAAATGTGGAAAGGCATTTCAAAAAATTCAGCAACAATTCCTAACAAAAGCATTAAGTGAATAAAAAGAATTATTTAAAGTATTTTCCTTTTTGAGACGGAGGTTGCGGAGAGTCGAGATCGAGCCATTGCACTCCAGCACGGGCAACAAGAGCAAAACTCCGTCTCGAAAAAAAAAGAAAAACATATATATATATGTAAAATATATATACACACACACACAGATGTATATATATGTGTATATATATTTTTTATATATTCGTTTTTTTATGTGTGTGTATATACACACATGTATGTATATATATATATATTCGTTTTTCTTTTTTTTTTTCTTTCAGATGCAGTTTCGCTCTTGTCGCCCTGACTGGGGTACAGTGGCGCGATCTCAGCTCACCACAACCTCCGCCGCCTAGGTTCAAGTGATTCTCCTGCCTCAGGAATTACAGGCACCTGCCACCACGCCCAACTAATTTTTGTATTTTTAGTAGAGACGGGGTTTCGCCATGTTGGCCAAGCTGGTCTTGAACTCCTGACCTCGGGTGATCCACCTACCTAGGCCTTCCAAAGTGCTGGGATTATAAGCATGAGCCACCAGCCCGGCCAATATTTTTCAAAATTAACAGAAAATACTCTCAACAGCAAACTACTGAACTTTTTCAATTAGAACAAGGAACTGGGATGGTAACAATGTCCATGACTTTTCAACATTATTTTGAAAGTTCTAGAAGGTTTAGCAAATGCAGTAAGACTAGAAAATCAGTATAAACATTAGAGAAGAAAAGCCTATCCTTTTACTGATGATAATGTGTATGCCAAAAAAGGAGAACTTTCCTTTAAAAAAAGAATTGCAATAAAAACAATTAGATATATTACTAAATATAAATAAGATTTTCCTAGAATTATAGCTTTTCCTTATAATAGCAATAAGCACACAAGAATGGAACACCTATTTTATACAAAATACTGTAAAAACTATAACATACTTAAGAACAAATGTAACAGAAAGGCAAATGACCGTATAAAGAGAACTGCAATCTTGTTGAAGAAATAAAATAAAATATAAACAAATGAAAAGACACCATGTTCTTGGATGGGAATACTAATATAAAATGACAGCTTTCCCAAAATAATTGTAAAACTTCAACTGATATAAAAATTTTGATTAAAATTCCAATAAGACCGGTCTTTTAAAGTTGGATAAAATAAGTTAAAGTTCACATAAAAGAATAAAGTTCTGAGAATAGCCAAAAATAGTATCAAAAAGAAGAGTAGCAAGAGGACGTGCCTTACTTGATATCAGACCACACCAAAAAAATCCCCTGTAGTTAAATCAATCTGAAAGTTACAAAACACACAAAAAGATAAGATAAACAAAAAAAGAGTGAATCCAGAAATAGATCCCAATATATATGCACTTTTAATATATTACAAAAGTATTATTTAAATTCAGTGAGAAAAGAAAGCTGCTGGCACACTGAACTCATCTGTGAAGAAATCATTTCTACCTTACAAGATATGGACTATCTATACTAGATTATCAGTGTGCAGATGGTTGGATTAAAAGAAAAAAAAAGAGTAAATTGCAATTTGTACTAAATATTTAATTTAAAAAGTAAAATAATATAGATCTGAAAGTTAGCAGAAAGTATCTATAGAAGCAAGGTATAGGAGGGTCATCTTCAACTCAAGAGTGCCCAGAAAATATAAAACAAAAAACAGAATTACACAATACAACAAATATGAACTTTTTGTATAAGGTATCATAAGTCAAGATGTAACTATCAGATTTGGGGAAAAATACCAAGTACTCTTAGAAACTTACGAGAAAAATGCAAGCAACTCAATTTTTAAAAATTAGATAAAGTAAATGAATAGGCAAATTCACAGAATAATACCATAAATAGCTAATAAGCTTAAGAAAACATGTTAAATTTCACCTGTAGCTCAAATGAAGTACTTGCACCGGGCTGACAAAAATTGAAGTAATACTGAGGTGTCATTTACATTCATCAAATTAGTAAAAATCATAAAAATTGTTGATGGTCATTGCCAGCACGGAATCAGAGTAAGGAGTAATGCCATTTATTTTGTGCCCTTTGGGAAAACAACCTGATTATCTCTGACAATTGAAACAATACTTTGACTCAGAAATCCCACTGCTGGGAATGTAATCCATGGAAACAAAATCATCATAAAAACAAGGTTATATATGTATATAAATATTTCCTTCAGTAATGTGCATACTGTCAAAACAAACAAGCATTAAAAACCAGAGCCAGAGTAAATATTATACTAAATGCCTATCAGTACGGTAGTGGCTGAATAAATATGATATAGCCTCACCATGGACTATTATTAAGCCATTAAAAAAGTGAATTAGAGGAATGTATGCATAGAATATTGAACAAGAAACCCAAGTATGTGTATCAACTCCAATTTTATAAAACAATTTTAATTTTATAAATTAATTCAAACCATATACACAAACCATAAATATATAGAAAACATATATACATGTATCTATAAATCACATCTATGACATACATAGAGAGAGTATGGGAAAAAACACAGATGGATACACATCAGATTGTTAACATGGGTGAAGGGTGACTAGGGGTCATGTGGACATGTGTTCTGTGTTTGGGTGGTTTTCTGGCAGCGCAATGGGGGAGAAGGGCTTAAAGAAGATAAGCCAAAAAGTACAAGGAAAGGGGAAGGAGAAGACTTCATCCTATAATTACTCCCATATTTTGCTTAAATCCTACTTTTGTAAAACTGTGTGTGTATATGTGTGTCTTTATATGTATGTATATATACATACATATATTTGTATTATATGTAGAGACAGATGAATAAAAATGAATAAAATGTGCTGCTACACACAAATACAAAGTTTGCTCCACCAAAACTTACATTAAATACCAAAATTAGCCGGGCGCGGTGGCTCACACCTGTAATCCCAGCACTTTGGGAGGCCAATGCAGGCAGATCACAAGGTCAGGAGATTGAGACCATCCTGGCTAACATGGTGAAACCCCATCTCTACTAAAAATACAAAAAAGTAGCCAGGCATGGTGGCACATGCCTGTAGTCCCAGCTACTTGGGAGGCTGAGGCAGGAGAATCACTTGAACTGGAGAGGCAGAGGTTGCAGCGAGCCGAAATCGCGCCATTGCACTCCAGGCTAGGCAACAGAGCGAGACTTCGTCTCCAAAAAAAAAAAAAAAAGAACACCAAAATCATTTTATTTTTCATTTTGATTGAAAACCTTCCTAAATCTTCTATGTGCTTGCTTTCTTATGAAGGCTCTCATAATTACAGTTTTCTATTTTACTGATGATTTAACACCAATATGGCATAGTGGAAAACAGCAAGTGCACTGGAGCCTGGCAGACCTTTCTTCAGACCTGCTTCCACACTTAACCAGCCTGTGGCCCAGGCAAATCTTCTCACCATTCAAAGCCTGTTTCCTCATCTGTTAAATGGAGATGGCATTATTAAAAACTAAGACAGTGCACTCATAATTCTCCTGAGTAACCTGAGTTATAAAATGCAATATAGAGATGTGCTTGGGCCAAGCACACACACAGGAGTTGGCTAGCTTTGTTTTTTTCTTTAGTCGGCCCCTCCTTACAATTGAACTGTTTCTCCCTCTCTCTCTTTTTACATGAAGTAGTGAGACAGGGCTGTTTAAGAATCCAAACACAGTGACTACAAAGGTAGGACAGTAGCTAATATGATTTATCACTCAGTTATATTCCAGAATCAAACAGTATACCACAAACAGAGCAAACTATCAGCTTTCGCTTCTTGCTGTCAGTGTGTCTATTTTAACGGTAATCCTCTTAATTCCTCCCTTAACTTACTTAAAATAAGCATACAGAAACCGGGTAGGAGCCTAGTCTCTCCTATGAAAAGAAAGTACACGAGTTTTAGTACATAAACTCTGTAAAGTCTGCTTACAGTTGGGTTCTTAGCTGTATTCTGTCTAACTGCAATTACCACTTAGAGTCCATTAGGCAGGGAGGAAAAAAAAA
>NW_012107297.1:279950-287880 GCF_000951045.1 Mandrillus leucophaeus
TTTGTCAGATGAGTAGATTGCAAAAATTTTCTCCCATTCTGTAGGTTGCCTGTTCACTCTCATGGTAGTTTCTTTTGCTGTGCAGAAGCTCTTTAATTTAATCAGATCCCATTTGTCAATTTTGGCTTTTGTTGCCGTTGCTTTTGGTGTTTTAGACATGAAGTCCTTGCCCATGCCTATACCTTATACTTCTCATCCCATCTCTAAACACTATGCTATTGATAGTTTATTGGTTGTGAGCATTTTCCTGTTAAAATTGGAATTTTATAGTTGAAAGTACTTTCTAGCAAAGTGGGAGAAGCAGAATTTGCTTCCAGAGAGCCACAAAAAGGTCTTCCCAGAACACTCATAGAAAGAGTTGGATTAAAAGTCACGAAATCCTGAAAATCTCACCAGATATTGTGTGGAGAGCAGGGGCTGAAAGAAAGAAGCAGCTGAAGGCTCACAGACCTGATTGCATTTTCAACACTTTTTAAATATTAGCCTAGAAATGTTTTACAACTCTCATTTTACCAGATGGAAACCATTAGAAAAAACAAAACTTTAGTCCTCTAGTAACCCGAACAATAGTTCAATTTGATCAACAGAAATGGCATTTATTATCTGCTTAACATATATATGATACACACTGCCATAGGGCTAATACAAAGACTAATAAAACAAGGATTCTTGCCTAAAGGCAATCTCAGTTTGGGGGTGTTCATGGGAGTGGAGGGAAAAATCAGACAATGAAGAACTAATTATAACACAGTAAGCACTCCATAAATGATAGTTATTGATTATACAAGTAGGGAGTGGGAGGACTTTGAAATAAAGACCATGGTCCCTAAGGGCATGTATTGCAAAATGTCCCTTGAATACCACATTAAGAAGTGTGAACCTTATCCTGTATATAATCTATCAAAGCTTTCTAAGCCCAGCGAGTAAGAAAATTCATGTATCTTTCTTTCTTTCTTTCTTTCTTTATTTATTTATTTATTTTTGAGACCGAGTCTGGCTCTGTCGCCCAGGCTGGAGTGCAGTGGCGCGATCTCGGCTCACTGAAAGCTCCACCTCCTGAGTTCACGCCATTCTCCTGCCTCAGCCTCCCAAGGAGCTGGGACTACAGGTGCCCACCACCACGCTCAGCTATTTTTTTTTTTTTTTCGTATTTTTAGTAGAGACGGGGTTTCACTGTGTTAGCCAGGATGGTCTCGATCTCCTGACCTCATGATCCGTCTGTCTTGGCCTCCCAAAGTGCTGGGATTACAGGCATGGAACCACCATGCCCGGCCCATGTATCTTCTAAAAGATCACTCTAGCAGCAGTGTAAAAGACTGTAAGGATTTAAGATACACTGGTTTACATGATAGCCTCTGGAGCTAGACTGCCTGGGTTTGAATACAGGTTCTAACACTAGTTTGTGTGACCTTGGTGAAGTTACTTAACTACTTTGTGCCTTAATTTCTTCATCTAGGAGATCAGGAAACAGTCTAGTAAAATACAGATTAAAAACAAAGAAGGATCGACACATGAGACATCTCACCAAAGAATCAATATGGTTTATCATCAACAATATCTATCACTAAGGGAAGAAAAATTAGCGAAACCAAAAATGACTAAGATTACTAGCTTGGGAGACTAGGATGATGATAATACCACGAGACAAACCAGGGAAAAGAAAAAGAAGAGGAGTATTAAACTGATGAGTGTGGCTCCAGACAACTTCAAGGTTGAGGTTCCTCAAGGACAAAAAAGTACAAATATCCTTGGTTGCTGGAAAATGCAGACTGGAAATCCAAAAGAGAGGTAGAGCTAGAGATACAGACTGAAGAGGTATTAACATGTAGATGTGTTAGTTGTAGCTTTAGTAACACAAGAGAGTACCTAGGGAAAAAGAGTAATACAGAAGATCCCTAGTAAGCTCACAAGCCAAAGGAACTCCAACAATTAACCAAGAAGTGTTGGTAAGGTAGACGGAGAGGAGAAATACAGCCAGAAGAAATAATCCTTTCCTTCAAGAAGATTTCAATGTCATTAAGGAGAAAAGACATACACATGTTAAATATATTTTATTATGACTGTTTAGAATTAATAAAAGCAACTTTGAAAGTAAAACCACCTTTGTAAAAATTACGAGTGACAGAAACCAATGAACATGGAGTAGCTGACTCCATCTTGCTTCTAGCCTCACAAACTGTCTTTGTACATTCCTGGGCATAGGCCAAGCTAACTATGGGAGGAATTAATTTATAGTTTAACTTTAAAATAAAGATGAAAACAGTCCCTTCCCGAAAGTAACCTCCTCCTTATGACTCAGGGACTGAAACCACCTTTGTAAAATTATGGTTCAGGAGTCATGTACCCAGAGGTCACAAGGTTTGTAGCCTTCCCAATTGCTCCCATAGATAACATCACTATCATAAAACCTAAGACTGGTGCTTGAGGTATTTTTCAGACTCTGAATTCTGATGGACCAGCTGGTGTCAAATAGGTAGCCCATATCAAGAAACTGGCTCAATTGGTCTTATGACCCCCACACAGGAACTAACATGGCACAAGAAGACAGCTTAGACCCCCTATGATTTTAGCCCCAACCCAACTAATCAGGATTCCCCATTTCCTAGACCCCTGCCTACCAAACTATCCTTGAAACACTGTAGCCTGTGAATTCTGAGGAAGCAGATCTGAGAATTATCTCCCATCCTTCCACTTGGCTGGTCCTGTGATAATCAAACTCTTTCTTTGCTGTAAAACCTGTTCTCAATGCATTGACTTTTCTGGGCAGTGAGCAAAAAGAATCCATCATGCAGTTATAAAAGCAGATATGGAAAACACCAGAATGGTAGGGAGAGAAAGGGAAACTACGCTGAAAGGTGGAAAAGCTAGTGGTAACAAGGAAAAGGAATACTGGCTTAAAGGAGAAAGCCAATTCCAAGACAGGGTAAGTAAAGAGGAAGAAGAAAACTAACATTTATTGAATGTCTACTATATGCCAGTAACTGTCCTAAGATCTTTCAAATATTTTACCTTATTTAATTCTAACAACATTCCTAATAGAAGAGACAAATATTAGCCCCATTTTACAAAAGCAGACTAAGGTATACAAAAAGTTGATGCAAAGTCTTGCATCCAGTCTACCTACACATGGCAGTTTTAGGACTGGAATTTAGGTGAAGGACCAAAGCCCTTTATTTTTCCACCATACTTCCACTTATTAAACTGGTAAAAGCAGGATATTTCTAAAGGAGAAGGGGAAAAAAACAATAAAAACTATACTAGAAAAAAAAACCAGAATTACTACTTTTCTTACTATAACAGAGTTACCTCTTTGAAAAAGTATAAAAGAAAAAACAACCAAAAAATGAGTTTTTTTAACAGTAAAAATAATCTCTCAGTCAGAGAACAGGTAAGATTAGACAGGAATCATTGCTTCCAGGCTCATCCCTCAGGTCTATTCCACACTGACACCATGGTTAGAATTCTAAATTGCAAGCCTGACTATGTCATTTACTCCTCCTCTCTTTATAATCTTTCAGTAATTCCCTATCAATAGGATTTTAAAAAAAAACAGAAACAAAAGGAGAAAGCTACCTAGTAAGCCTATTAGAAAGCTATCTACTAAGCCTGTATTCTTTAACCTAGAAGGAATCATAGTAAGATTTTTTTAGTTAACTCAAAAAATGAATGCTTATTTATCATTTACAACATTGCTTTATACTCCATTTTAGTCCCCCACTTTTCTCACCCCAAAATTGTAAAATAAATAAAATTTCAAATGCCAGTTAAGGAATAACATTGACACCTTGTGGTGAACACCCTAAAATATCAAATATAACAATGAGTAAACTGGCTCCTAATTAAATATCTACTTTTACCTGAAAACAAACCCTTAATCCAGAGATTTCCAAGAGTTAAGAAGGAACAGTTTAATTACTATCCCACATTAAATGTAAATTTGGAAAGAAATGCTAATCTTTGGCAACACTGAAATTAGCCTAAATTCTTAACTATAGGTCAAAGTATCTGATTAAGGTCTCAAGTCATTGTTTTCCTATAAAACAGTATAACCCATCCATCTGAAGGAGCTTTTTTTTTTTTTTTTTTTTTTCCCCTCTGCGATGGAGTCTTACTCTGTCACCCAGGCTGGAGTGCAGTGGCACAATCTTGGCTCACTGCAACCTCCGCCTCCCGGGTTCAGGCTAATCTCCTGCCTCAGCCTTCCGAGCAGCTGGGACTACAGGCATGTGTCACCATGCCTGGTTGATTTTTGTATTTTTAGTAGAGATGAGGTTTCACCATGTCGACCAGGCTGGTCTCAAACTCCTGACCTCAGGCAATACACCCGCCTTGGCCTCTCAAAGTGCTGGGATTACAGGCACTGGGTTCAGTAAATTTGGTTGATAATAGACACTTGATCTGGTTTAGGAAAAGTATGTCTGTGTTATTAGCTAGGCATGAATTGTACAATAGGCATGAGGAGACCCCTGTTAATAAGGCAGTTCAAATTACTGACACATCTGAAGAGTCTGAAAAATACCCTAGATATAAACTCCCCAAGAGCCAAATCATTGCAAGATCAATGTTCAATAACTGAGAAACTACTAAATTAGCCTGATGACTTTGTATTTATGTACGGCATTGCGTTTTCCAAAGAATGCCCGCAGTCATTATGCCATGTGTACCTTGTAACCACCAGTTTAAGAAGGTGAGACTATTAAAAGGATCTTAAAAAACATGCTTGTCAGAAACCCTTCAAAGCATCCTCCAGTCTGGCTCTTACTTGCTGTGTGCCCTCAGATAGATAAAACATTTAATGCCTCTTGGCATCAGCTTCTACAATCAAGACAAGGGCTATCTATCATCCCTGATGTGTGAAAGACTTCTAAGAGAATAAGATAAAAAATGTGAAAATGCTTGTAAATTACACAAATTTGTAACATCACTGCTTCCACTTTTTAGAAGCATCAGAGGTTAAATGAATCAGGATAAATCAAAGATAAAGGCAGGGTAGGATTAATCAAAACATCCTCCACGATACCACACTGCTTCACAAGATCCAACAGTCTTTCTTCAGTTCCTGCTCTCCTACATTATCACAGTATTCACTACCCCTGGAAACTATTCTCTTTCAGCATCTATGATACTACAGTATCCTAAATCCTCTTCTTCCTGACTTAGTATTTTTTCTTTTAATTCTACTGTTTTCTCCAACAAGGTCACACACTCTCACATTTAGAACATATCTTTAAATAATTGTACCTACACCTCATTTTACTAAGGAAAACTGATACCAAGAAATATTAGTGGCATACTCACATTTCAAACAATTTCTAGACTTTCTTCTTTTCAATACTTAAAATTTCGTGTGTCTCAAACTGAAGAGGTATTAAAATACGTTTATGTTTTGACACCTCCCACTATCTCCACCCTCTAATTTCTAAACCCTGTGTGTTCTGCTACATATCCTAATCAGTCAAGGCGTAGGCATCTCTCAAGCAAGAACCAAAACTCAGAAAATGTATATGGTTACTTTAGTCAAAACCATGTTTCTTAAGATTAATGGACACAGTCCATGTGACCAAACTCTATATTATCATGTGTAATAAGATTCAAGTTTCACAAAGGAAAGGCCAATTTTGTAATGTTTCTAAAATAACCATTTCTCCGAGCATCCTTCTGGATTCTTCCTCAAGTACATATATAGAGGACGTCTAATGTTCTGAAATGTATTACGTGTCATGTAAACATTAGAAAATCCTGTCAAAATCAAATTTCAATGAACAATCTGTCTGAGTAGAGTGAACACAGGTTGAGTGTCACTGTTAACTTTATTTGGAATTGCATTTATTTTGGTGGCTTGCTCCCCGGAAAAATATCCTTGATGATCTATCACATTTAAAATTAAAGCTAAATTTTAAAATCTTTCAAAATTAAGCCCAGACATTATGAAAATATAGAGCTGAGGCCTTTAAGCCTCTGAGTATTAGGTACATGCAAAGCTTTTTTGGCTTGCCAAACACAATTCTTTTAAGACAAAGAACAGGTCAAAACTCAAAGCCACGTTTGGGGCTGCTAAAGGGCTTTCCGAGTGATGCTGCAGTTGTTAGGACTTTGATAAGTCTAACATCTGCAACTTTGATTGTTGTTCTGTAGGGTACAGAAGACCAGGAAATAGCTTACGTCTGTTTTAAGATCACTGGCTTCCAAATATTCTCTCCCACTGGCCAGAGAAAGGAAATAGCTTTCCAAAGACTTTGTAAACTAGATAAACTTAAATCACTGTAGCTACAAAATTTATGACACTTGCACTAAAAAAAGGTAAACTTGAATAATAGCCTCTAAAGCTCCCGTTAATTTTCTCATATTGAAATGTCACAAACTCAAAATGAGAAAGATTCTTTAGAATTCAGGGCAATCTAAGAAGTTTCTTACCGTAGCAAAGAGAAGACATCATAAGAATTGCGAACACAGTTCTGATCCACCTGCAGAAGAATAGTCTTCTGAGCATTTGAATAACCCTGAAAGACATTAATCAACAAATTAATCAAAACCAAACAAAATAAAATATATGCACAAATTAATCATGTTTGTCTTTTTAAAAATATGACATATTAACAACTGCGTAAATCTAAAATTGTAGAGATTCCAAAAAGTAAAGTATACCTGCCATGTAACACAATCTAATCTTTCAGGGCAAAGGAATGTAAAATAAGTTTTGGTGGGGGGATCTGACAAGAGCGGAGAAGGAGCGCGCCCAGCCCAGCCCCAAGCCCTGCGGCCTTCCCTCCCATCACACTGCAGACCCAGCAGTTGCCACCCCAGCCATGGAGCAAGACAACAGCCCCCAGACCCCGAGGGGGTAGAGCAGATTTGGAGGTGTCACCCAACGCTGCCACCCTTGTGCTGACCCGTCATCCCCAGAGAGAGATGAACACGGATCCTCGACCCACTTTGGTAATGTCTCCACAGCGACAGAAGATGACAAGGATCACACCCACAATGAGAGAGCTCCAGATGATGGCTGATGACTGAACATCACTTGGGGCAACAGCAGCAGGGAGAGGCACCTGAGAAAGCTGCTGAGAACACAGGGACCCAGGAGACCTGCCCACCTGGGATCACAGACACAGAAGAGGAGTCAAGGCTGGGCACCTTTGGGCCAGCACAAGAGCCTGCAGAATCTATCCCCACAACTCAGGAGAGAGTCAGTAAAAAATGCAGCACAAAGGAACCCTCAACCCATGTACCACCACTGGATTCCCATGAAGCCAGCTCGGTTTGAGAGAAGGAGGTATCCTGGAATCACAGCTGCAGTTTGGGGATGCGTGAACACTGGATTTGTTTCTTATTTCTTCACTTTTGAGGAAAATCTCTTGTTTTTAAAAAGTGATAAATTTGGTGTTAGGTCAAACAAATAAAATACATTTATTCTCACAGTTTCCCACAGAAACAATGTTTCACATTACAAATTGTGGTGAACCTCCCAAGGAAGCTCCAGAAGTCGTTTTAACATATTATGTGACTCAAAAAGAAAATTAACAATAACATTTCAACTATGCCTAGCCATCATATGTAACGTTTTTTATGGGGAAAAGGGCATTCCAAGTTCTAATTAGGAACACCAGAAACAAGTATTTCCACTCTGGGGTACAAAGGAGCAAGGATACCTTCTAAAAAGAACAAAGGACAATTCCATAAGAAGAACAGAATAGGTATCTCTGTCATTTAAGAAAGGTAGAGGAGGAGACTGATTTGAGTAACGATAAAACACTGATCTCCTGCACAGCTGGCTCTACATAAATTACTCTCTCCCTATTGCAATTCCCCTGTCTTGATAAATCGGCTCTGTCCAGGCAGCAGGCAAGGTGAACCAATTGGCTGGTCACACCACTGCACTCCAGCCTGGGTGACAGAGGAAGACCCTGTCAAAAAAAAAAAAAAAAAAAAA
>NW_012107297.1:288714-289846 GCF_000951045.1 Mandrillus leucophaeus
GGAGGATCCACTGTACACAAACTCCTTCAGAAAGTGGAGAAGGGAACAATTTCCAACTTATAAAACTAGCATTACTGATGCCAAAACTAGACAGAGACAATACACACACACACAAAGGAAATTATACACCAATATCCCTCATGAACAGAAACACAAAATCCTTAGCGAAATATCAGCAAATTGAACCAGCAATACATTATAAAGATTTAAAAAGACATATTATTAACTGGATATAGCCTAAGAATGTCTAGTTGATCTACCATTTAAAAAACAATCAACTAGGCAAATACATGAAACCATCATAAATCTATCTTGATGGACACACCATTATAAAGACGCAATCTGTGAAAACAATGACACAAAGGCAGGGGAATATAGAAGCAAAGCTTTTTACAGTATTAAAACTAAGTTGGTATTAATTCAAACTAGAGAAGCTTATTTTTTAAAAAGATCAACACTGACAAATCTTTTTTTTTTTTTTTTTGAAACAAGGTCTGATTCTGTTATCCAGACTGGAGAGTAGTGGCGCAATCACAGTTCACTGCAGCCTCAACCTCCTGGGCTGAAGCCATCCTCCTGCCTTAGCCACCAGAGTAGCCAGAATTACAGGCATGCACCACCATGCCCAGCTAATTTTTGTATTTTTTTTTTGTAGAGATGGCGTTTCTCCATGTTGCCCAGACTGACCTTGAACTCCTGGGTTCATGAGATCCTCCCACCTCAGCCCCCCAATTAGCTGGGACTACAGGCATATACCACCACACCCAGCTAATTTTTATCTTTTATAGAGAAGGGGGTCTTACTATGTTGCCTTACTAACGGCTGGTCTTTAACTTCTGGACTCAAGCTATCCTCCTACCTTGGCCTCCCAAAGTACTGGGATTACAGGCATGAGCCACTGCACCTGGCATGGGTAAACTAACCAAAGGAAAAGGAAAGAAGACTAAAATCACTAAAATCAAGAAAGAAGTGGGAATGTTATTACCAACCTTACAGAAATAAGAAGATTTATAAAAGAATACAGTGAACAATTAATTGTATTCCAGCAAATCAGATAACCTAGACAAAATGATATACAAACTACCAAAAATGACTCAAGAAGAAACAGGAAATCTGAACAGACCTATAACAG
>NW_012107297.1:290926-292849 GCF_000951045.1 Mandrillus leucophaeus
GCCTTCTTTGCCCATTTTAAAATTGAGTTGTCTTTTTGTTGTTGAATGTATGAGTTCTTTATATCATCTGGATATTAGACCTCTATCAGATATACAATTTGTAAATATTTTCTCCCATTCCGTTGGGTTGTTTTCTACTTACTTGATAGTGTCCTTTGATGTACAAAAGTTTTTAATTTTAATGAAGTATGATTTACTGATTTTTTTTGTACTAATGCTTTTTATATCATATGTAAGAATAGATTGGTAAATCCAAGGTTATATGGATTTACCTCTGTGTTTTCTTCTAATAGTTGTATAGTTTTTTTTTTTTTAGCTTTATGGTGTTTTGTTGTTGTTGTTTTTGGAGATAGGGTCTCACTCTGTCACCCAGACTGGATTACAGGGGCGTGATCTCAGCTCACTTCAACCTCTGCCTCCTGAGTTCAAGTTATTCTCTTGCCTCCAACCTCCCGAGTAGCTAGGATTACAGGCGTGTGCCATCACGCCCCGGCTAATTTTTCTATTTTTAGTAGAGACGGGGTTTTACCATGTTAGTAGCTAGGCCGGTCTCGAACTCCTGACCTCAAGTGATCTGCCCACCTCAGCCTCTCAAAGTGCTGGGATTACAGGCGTGAGCCACTGTGCCTGACCAGCTTATGGTTTTACAGTTAAGTCTTTGATTCATTTTGAGGTAATTTAAAAATATGGTATTAAGAACAGATCCAACTTCATTCTTTTACATGTGACTATCCAGTTTTTTTTAAGCACCGTTTGATGAAAAGACTTATTTCCCCATTGAGTAGTCTGTGAACCTTTGTTGAAAATCAGTTGATCATAGATGCATCGATTTATTTCTGGATTCTCAGTTCTATTTTGTTGATTTATATATCTGTCCTTATGCCAGTGCTATCCTGATTTGACTATTGTTGCTTGGTATTAAGTTGAAATTGGGATGTGCGAATCTTCTAACTTTGTTCTCTTCAATATAATTTTGGCTATTGACCCCTTGCAATTCCATATGAATTTGAGAATTGGCTTTTCCATTTCTGTAAACAAGGCTGCTGGAATTTTGATAGAGATGGCATTGAATGTCTAGATTGCTTTGGGTATTGTTGCTATGTTGATAATATTAAGTCTTTAAATCCATGAACATGGGATGCCATTTTATTTATTTTGGTCTAGTTTGGAATACACTTTATTTACTTTTCTTGCCTAATAGTTCTGGCTAGAACTTAGAGTACAAATGTTGAGTAGAAGCGGCGAGAGCAATCACCTTGTCTTTCTTGTTTTTGATATTGGGGGAAGACTTTGAGTCTTTCACCATTGAGTATGATGTTAGCTGTGGGTTTTTTGTAGATACCCTTTATCAGGTCTGGGAAATTCCTTTCTATTCCTAGTTTGTTGATTTTTTTTTTTTTTAATCATGGAAAGGTGCTGAATTTTGTCAAATGCATTTTCTGCATCAACTGAGATGACTATGTGTGTTGTGGTGTATTACACTGATCCTTCCTTCCTTTCTTTTCTTTCTCTTTTTGACAGAGTCTTGCTGTGTCACTTAGGCTCGAATGCAATGGCACAATCATGGTTCACTGTACCCTCAAACTCCTGGGCTCAAACTCCTGATCCTCCCACCTCAGCCTCCTGAGTAGCTGGGACTACAGGCATGCATCACCATGCCAAGCCAATTTCTTTGTTTAAAAAATTTTTTTTGTAGAAATGGTGTCTCACTATGTTTCCCAGGCTGGTTTCTAACTCCTGGGCTCTAGTGATCCTCCTGCCTGTGCCTCCCAAAGTGCTGGTATTACAGGGGCCCAGCCTGATTGATTTTCATGTATCGAAACTCCCTTGCATACCCTGTATGAATTTCAGCTGTTCATGGTGTATAATCTTTAAAAAAATTTATTTGTGTTAAATTACAAATACACAAAATTTACTATCTTA
>NW_012107297.1:293507-294173 GCF_000951045.1 Mandrillus leucophaeus
AGAGGAAGACCCTGTCAAAAAAAAAAAAAAAAAAAAAAAAAAAAAAGGAAAAGTCATTTAAAAAAAAAAAAAAAAAAAAAAAAAAAAAAGAAAAGTTATTTAAAAAAAAAAAAAAAAAAAAAGGTCAGGGAGCGGTGGGAGAGTATACAGTAATATAGAAAAAAAGACCATAGACCCACTAGGAGTCCAATTCAAGCCTTCAATACAACAGCTCTATAATCTTAAGCAAGGTACCAGAGTGCTCTTAGTTTAACCTTGGTTTCTTCATCTGTAATATGGAGATGATAATAGTAACTGCCTCACAAACTATGGGAATTAAAAGTTAATATCCGTAAAATGAAAGGTATGTAATAAGCACCATATACATATTTGCTATAATGCTAGTAGAAGCATTAAAAGTTATGTCATTACAGACATTAAAAGGATATTGGAAGAATATTATTAACAACTTTATGCTTATGAGAACTTAGATTAATTAGACAAGTTCCTTGAAAAGAAACACAAAGTGCCCAGACACACTATAAAACATCTAAATAGCCCCATATCTACTGTTTTAGTGAATAAGCAATTGAAAATCTTCCCACACACACAAAAATCCATGTCCAAACGGTCTCACTGATGAATTTCATCAAACATTTGAGAGAGAGAGAGAGAGAGAGAGAGAGA
>NW_012107297.1:303468-316250 GCF_000951045.1 Mandrillus leucophaeus
TCAGGAGAAATGATTAATGATGTTCTACTTAGCTTTTCTTATTTTACGGAAAAAGCTGCCAAATATTTTTTCTGACTATAAAAAATTTATCCACACCCACTGACATACAACTAAAAGCCACGCTTTATAACAGGGAAAGAACATTCAACTGGAAGCTGGGATCCTGGGTTTTAATCTACTCTGCCTATCGCATAAGTGAGAAAAATAATTTAACTCTCCTAGGCCTCAGTTTCCTTAATTATAAAATGAGATGCAACTACTACTAATAAAAACAGTAATAAAAAAACAGCAATATAAAAAGTAATGTTTACATGCATTTACAATGTGGCAGGCAGTATTGTATTTTACATGTCAAGGTTAGCTCACTGTTAAAGTGTTAAATGTTAACACATTTAATATTCACAAACCCCTGTAAAATAGGTGCTATTATTATCCCCACTTTAAAGGTGTGGAAACTGAGACACAAAGAGGATTAAAGAGAAGAGCCATGCAGTCTGGCTCCACAGCCCATGTTCTTAAGAACCAGGCTATACTCGATGATCTCTAAGACCTTTTCCAATTCTAAAAATTCTGAGTCCATGTACATTTAAGGCAATTTAAGGACATTATTAAGCCCTCCTGTTTCAGCCATCACTTAGCAATTAACATTCTTGAAATATGCTAAGAGCCTTGTTCTGAATGACATCTAACTTCACCAGATGTTCGATCCCGACAGACTTCTGATGAAGGATTATAATGGAAAGAAACGGCTCATTTGTATCTGGTTATCTGTGTGAGATACTGCCAAGTGCCAAAGAGCCCAGAAGAGATTTACATGTCACTCAAAATTCTTCTGAAGTCAGGCCTAACGATTCTTCTTCAAGGAATGGAATAGTAACCAGTCTGAGTGAGTGCCTATTAAACTGCTCAGGGAAATAGATAATTTAACATACCCAACGAGCAGGAGTAATTCCAGGCAAGTCAGGTGTATTTCTAGATGAGTGGTCAGCAAACATTTTCCATAAAGGGCCACATAGTAAATGTTTTAGGCTTTGCAGGCCACATGTCATTTCTGTCACATATTCTTATTTTTTCTTTAAAATTCTTTAAAAATGTAAAATCAGTCTTAGTTGCAAGCTATACAAAAATATGTGGTGGACCATGGTTTGCTTACCGCTCTACTAGCTCACTGGATGAGTCACGTTTTAAAACATGTTACTACATATTTTGAGAGTTTTTAGCTGCAACAACACAAGACTGTCCTTAACTTCATTAAAACTACAAAATGTATACAGAAATAACCCTGTTAGTAGGATAACTGATTAGGAAGCAAACCGCATTATACATATACTTATTCCTTTCGGTGTTTCCTGAACACCGAGTACATAGATGGTGTTAGGCCATTATTACTACTGTCCTCGTAAGAGTACACAACCCAGTGAACGTTCCAAGTGAATAATGCAAGAGTGCCACAAGAAAGGCTTTTTAAAAAGCTACAGGAGTTCTGCCGCGGTAAAGAGTCCATCTAGTAGAACAGGAACATCAAAGACTGCAGGGGTGGCAGTATTTGGGATGGATTAAGTAGTACTGAAAAGCTGAACGGCAGTGAAGGAAAGTCCCACACGGACTGAACACCTTTAGCCAAAGTACGACAGCAGGAAAACACAAGCTGCATTCAGAGAAAATTAAATAGTAGTCCAATTCGTTTAGCTTCAGTGACGTGGAAATTATTTGGATCCCTGGAGAGGGAAGTAGTGGGAGATACAGCTGAATAAGTAAGGAGGGCCAGAACACAGCAAGCCTTGAATACCATGCTAAAATGTAAAGACAACCTACGGGCAGTAAGAACTCATGGAAGGTTTCCAACAGCTTAGAGTTTATAATCAGAGCTACATTTAAGGAAAGTTACTCTGGTATTGACAAACCTGATAAATTGGAGGAAGAAGACTGTCCAACTATCCGATAGGAGGCTACTATAAAAATCCATACATACAAAACATAAAGAGGGTTCCAAATCCACCAATGGCAATGGTAATAAAAACCAACAGAAACGGAAAAAGAGGACGAGGAGGAAGGTGGGGAGGAGGAGGAAGGAAGATGGGGGAGAGAAGGAAGGTGGGGAGGAGGAAGAGAAGGAAGAAGAGAGATAAAAGCACAGATAGAACCCAAAGTACAATACAACTGACTGAATTTGGGCTGATGGAGAGAAAGCAATCAGACCAGAGAGTTGGACACATCTAGCAGACAATAAAAATTTACTCCCTACAATCTTTAAGCAAAGGAATAAAAAAACGAAAGCATCCTTTAGCAAGATTAACCAGGCAGCAGTAAGACACAGTGGATACAAAGAGACTAGAGTCCATAGGCCTGCCAGGAAACTACTGCAGTGACCCAGCCCTTTGGGAATGTTGATCTGAGCTTGGATTATGGCAATAGAGATGGAAAAGTAGCCACAGATACCAGAACCATTTCAAATAAGAACTCAGAAGAGTCTAGTGGCTGACTGAATAGAATGGATTAAAAAAAAAATCAACACTTAACTATAAAATTTGAGGCCAGGATAACTGAAAAAATAGTTAATAAAGACATGGAAAACTGGAAGAGAAAGCAACCTTGGAGAGAAAAAATGAAGAGCTCCATTTAAAGTATAATAATTTGGCAGGTATCTATGCAGAAATGTCAGAAACCGCTAAGAGAACTACAATTCTGAGTAACAAGCTATACTAGGGGTTCCCAACCCACAGCGCAAGCATCACCACCTGAGCTCTACCTCCTATCAGATCAGCTAGGGCATTCGATTCTCATGGGACCTCGAACCATAATGTAAACTACACATGTAATGGATCTAGGTTGCGCACTTCTTATGAAAATCTAACTAATGCCTGATGATCTGAGGTGGAACAGTTTCAGCCTGAAACTGTCCCCACTCCCATCCGTGGAAAAACTTGTCTTCCACAATACCGATCCCTGGTGCAAAAAGGTTGGGGACTGCTGAGCTATACTAATAACGACCAAGTGGTGTATTCCAACAGAATTTCTAATGATCTGCTGCTACAGAAGCTTCATTCACTCATTTGACAAGAATGTACTGGATTATTATTACATGCCAGACACAGTGCTAAGTACTAGGGATCAACAGGTGAAAACAGACACCGTCCCTGCCCTCGCACAGGTTACAGTGTAGCAGGTAAGAGGGGTAAGCAAATAGGCAATCAGAATATAATAGGATAAGGGTCAGTGACGAGGGAAATGTAATACCAGGTGCTACGGAAGCATATAAAAGGGATCTGTCCACACTGGACTTAAGAGGTACATCACAGAAAAACCTTCCTATGGAAATGGGGCCTTAGCTAAAACCTAAAACTGATGTGAACAAATCTTAGCCTAAGAAAGTATTAAGGATGGAGTGTTTAGAAATAAGGAATAGCAAGACCTCATAATTCATTAATTATTGAGGGCAAACACTGCTGACAAGATTTGAATAAAGGAAGAACATGATGAGTATTTTAGAAAAATAAATCTGACTATAATGTCAAGAACCAGGAAAAAAGTAGCAGCCACTATCGGTAGTGATTGAAACACAGAAGAAGGGACTGAGGACAACTCTATGTTCTGACCTGAGAAAGTAGGTGGACTGTGGAACCATTCATTTCACTAAGAAACACAGCAGGAAGTATTGTGAGAGGGGAAGGGAAATGAGCTCAGTTTGGGCTATGGAGAGCATATGTATACCTGACACATCCAGGCAAATTTGACACATGTCCAGATACATGAAAATCTAAAGTGGAGGTGTATATCTGGGAGGAAAGCTCTTCCCAGCAGGACTTGCCAGTGTTCTATATTTATGCATAAAACCATAAGTGAGCTTTGAAAATAGTCTTCTTCTACTTGACCTAGGTAAAATAAGAAAATCTTGATGGGCAAGGAAAAAAAAACAATGGCTCATCCTACTACTTGAGCACATTTTCAGATGCAATGAGTATACTTTTTTAAAATACAGTATTTGTTTGTATGACTACAGCTACCTAATGAATCAATAGACAGCCTGTGTTCCTAGGTGTATATGTTCATTTGGACATTAACAACACTTTTAGGTGTCAGCCAAGTTTAAGCCAAAGAAAACTGTGCACGTATCTCTGTTAAGCATCATCAAGCCTTAGACACCCCTGGCTCTGAGATCTGATGAAACCCAGATGCTGAGTAGTTAAGGAAGAAAGGTGAGACCTCTTCTTAGACAATTAACCTGAGCTGAATGAGTACATCCCCTCAGATTTGGCCCAATGTTTGAGACAACAGAGAATGTTTTTCCTCTCCTTTAAAACAGTGAGAAGCACTGAGAAATAAGAATAGTATCATTAAGCAAAGATGTACAGATTCTGAAACTAAAATTAATGATTTTAAATTTAGATCAACAGAGATGAAGATGTTTTTGTTCATACTTCAAATATACTCAGAAAATAATCACAATCACAGGCACACACTCCAAGTATGAAGTGGACTAAGTGCCTTCAATGCTCCTCCATGACATGAGGACTGAAAGTAACCCTGCTAAAGTAGCCATCCCTTAAGCAAAAAGTCTACCTTAAAATAGAGATGGGAACAACGTGATCCTAGTAGACTTCATTCACTCATGGAAAAACATTCAGTAAGCAAAGTCTGAGACTTTAAAACTGAGTAAGGCATAACCTCAGCCCTAAATGAGCATACGCCTTAATAGGAAGAAAGGATGTATGCCCAAATTACTACAACCGTGAAAGCAGAGAGAAGAAAGAGAAGGCAACAGTGACAGTATGTTAACGAGCATTCATGGAGAGAGAAAAAAAGAGAGTGAGAGAAGATTCTCAGCTTTGTACAACAGTTGAAACAGAAACTGACTTACAGGATGGGGTGAGGGGGCTCAAAAATGCCCTCTACACAAATCTAAACAAGAATGGTGAAAACAAGTTTTCAAAATATTAAACAAAACAAAATTTTAAACTCTCTGAATCCCCTGGTGAGAACAAGTCGAGCTCTGTTTCTGTTTACATCTCAAGAATCTAAAACATCTATATCAAGAACCATACGTGGCTTTGAATTTTAGAGTATTAAAAATTCTCAAAAATTGTGCTAAGAAGACAAGATCTTCCAAATTCATAACAGGAAACGTGGCGTTTTCCCAGATTATTCTCTGGCTTCAATGAAGAGACAGAATGGGGACCACACTGCAGCAGCAGGGTTTATAAATATGAATTACAGGATAAGATGATTTTCCAAACATCTGTCAAAAGCTAATTCGATCCAAGAGAAAAGGGGGAAAAAAGACTTAGAGGGAAGCCAAATACAGTGACTAATGTGTGGAACTTTTGTGGACTTCAGTGGGTTGATGGTCTCATGGGCATTGCATGCCCACTCTACAATAATAAATGCCCAAAGTCTGCAGAATAAAGCACTGAGATACTGTTCAAAGTGTTTACACGTGTATTCTCTCATTTGATTCCCACAATGCACAACTGGTTATGCTTTGTGTTGGTTAATGTGAAGGCGGAGACTTTGTATGCTGTCACACTACATGAAGTGGGAAGAAATGTGGAGATGCCATGCAGCATAGTGGTTAAGAAAACAAGCCTTCAAATGAATCAGACCTGGGCTCGAATCATGGATCTGCTCTTCACCACCTATGCCATCTTGCTTGGGTCAGTAGTTTAATGCTTTCTTCTAAGGTACTTCACCCATAAAAGGAGGAGAACTACCTCATGGGTCTGTTACACACAGATTAAATAAAAATATGTAACCTATCTGATATAGTGTCTCATAGCAGGCACTCAGTAAACGAAAACTGGCAATGGTAGTTTTTTTAAAGCTCTGCATTCCTGAGAAGAGAAATGGGAAAAATATTTTAAAATAAAACAAACAAAAACTCTATACCTACCTAGTATAATACTGTTAGTACACAATCACACCAGCTCAAATAGTTCAGAAATAAAATTTTACCCTGGATTTAATCTGGGCTCAGATCTCTAGATGTTTTATAATAAAGCAAGCGGCTATTATCAACAGCCCCTGAGGATTTTCCCAGTCTTCGTTTCTTCTATTTTGTAAGGCAGGAGAAAGGAAAACTAAACAGAATATGCATAGGAATGGACTTTTTAAATGTTTTTCCAACTTTTGCTTGACAATGTACTAAAAGACCTGGACAGAAATATACCATATCCAGGTCCCTGTTATTAAAATATTGGCTTTACTTGGGACACTTAATCCCTACTTCTGAATGATGTCCTGCTTGCATACTGTGTGGGACGTGCTTTGGAAACAAGTTATCCATTAGAATGACTAGCAAGAGAAAATAACCATCTATTTAATTTCTCAGTTCTACAAAGTTAACTACATGGAAATCGCTTAACTTCTCTGGGTTTCAGCATCTTTATCCTGAAAATGAAAATACTACTACTTGTCCACCTAAGATGCTATAAGTTAAAGGAGGTATCGCTAACAGTATATAATCAGAGTGAAATTAAATGATGGAAGAAACCTCAAACAAGAATTAAATGATGAAAATCTTCTATCACATCACCTCTTCACAGGTGATATAGCATAATGAAGAAAGTGCATGTCTATAAAGAGGGAGAGATATGTTCTGATCCAGGTTCTGCCACAACTCCATCCTAGTATCTTGGCCATTCATTTTTATTTCATAAGCACTTACTATATACCTATTAGATGCCTGCTACTGAGCCTGGTATTACAGATACAAAGTTAAGATACAGTTTGTACCTTCTAGAAAGAGAGACAGATATACAATTGAAAAAATTATAATAAACTCAACAGCTACTAACAGAGGTATGTCAAAAGGGCTTCAGGAGCAAAGAGAAAGGGGCAATTCATTGTATGGAAATGACTAAGTCAAGGAGTGAAAGGAAGTCACTTTGCCCCTCTGTGACTCAATTTCTTTTAAGCAAATCATGATAAATTGGGCCCTACCTTCCTCTAAGGTTGTTATAAGCCTGCAGTGAAATTACTTATAGACAAATCTCTAAAGATTAAAGAGCTATGAAGGTAAGTATAGAGATATATAGAGATGAATAAATTATAGCAGCTGGTGGCTCATGCCTGTAATCCCAGCACTCTGGGAGGCCGAGGTGGGTAGATCACTTGAGCTCAGGAGTTCGAGACCAGCCTGGCCAGTATGGTGAAACCCCATCTCTACTAAAAATACAAAAATTAGCTGGGTGTGGTGGCGGTTGCCTATAATCCCAGCTACTCGGGAGGCTGAAGCAGGATAATCGATTGAACCTGGGAGGCAGAGGTTGCAGTGAGCCAAGATCATGCCACTGCACTCCAGCCTGGGTGATAGAATGAGATTCCATCTCAAAAGTAATAATAAATAAAATAAATTATAGCTATGTCTTAGTTATCATTTGTAGTATGGAGCTAACTTGCCATGTCAAGTTCAAGAAATCATAAGCCCCCTGAACGTCAGTTTTTCCATCTACAAAATAAGAGTGTTGGGCTAGATAACTAATATTCCCTGCGGTGTTATACAGCTAATTAGGATTTTCTTACTTTTGAGATGAGGAACCTAAAACTAAGAGAAGTTCATTGATTTGCTCAAGGAGCACAGTACCAGAACAAATTGAAAAATATGAAATAAGGAGTTTTCATTTGTGCAGGCTTTCAAAACAGATCCTGAAACTTATTATACCTAAATCTTCAATCTCAGCCTATATACTTGAGACAATCAAGTTATATGGTTATTTTCGTGAAATTCATCACCAGATTGCTATTTCAATATCCTGAGTTTCTTTCATTCACAAAGATTTGCTCCTTTTGACTTGGATTCTATGCCTACTCTAATTTTTTCCATTAAAATGAGAAAGTATTGCCATCTACTGGACTGTAAAGATATTACTGCTATAGCTTCTAATCAGAAAATGAAATTCTTACTTATATCTCTATATATCTATATACTTATCTTCACAGCTCTTTAATCTTCAGAGATTTGTCTATAAGTAATTTCACTCCAATGTTATAACAACTGGTCTAATGCTTTTGCACCTTATCAATAGCACAACAGTTGGAGTAATTGTGCCATTATGAGTTACATAAAAATAAATACCAAAAGTTGAGGCTGGAGGGTAACCCAGGGTGGAACAAATATTATCTACTCAAGATTTTTATTCTCAATTATTGCTATGATAGCCTGATAGCCCTAAACACGCAAGCATTCACCTTCATTCACTAACAAATTTTTATTGAGTGCCTACTACATACCAGGCACTGTGCTAGAGATATAGTGTTAATACAATGGTAAGTATTAGAGATGTAATTCCTCTTATCATAGGATTTAGAGCCTAGTGAGTAGAAGTTTCCATTTACTGGAGTAGTAGTTGCCAAGAGTGCCTATAATTAATATCAATCTGACTCCAATAGCCATATTCCTAATGGCTAGGACTGTGCATTCATAAAAAGTAGTTGTCAGCAGTCCCACAAAAGAAGAGTGGTCACCAAAAAGAAATTCAGGCAAAGATAATCTTACCTGTATACATTAAAGACAAAATCCTGAATGGGGATCTGAAAGATTTCCAGCTTAATAGCTCAACAACCTTTTATTTCTCATCCTCCCCTAATCACCATCATAGCAGTTAAACCCACCTAGAAAATCCATGTAGAAATCTCTACAGGTCACCCAGCCTTATTCACCAACCTCCATCCACAATTTCAAGGTATAACAAAGCTCCTCTTTGCTTCCCAATAGTCACCAAACATTAAAACCTCTTCCTGAAGTGCTCTTCAAATTATTTAAGGTTCTGCTATAACTCACCTGCATTATTTGCAAGATGCAAACAAATGACACCAAAAACAATTGTCCAAACTAAACTCATTTGTAAACTGGATGTCTTCTGGAATATATGCTGTCTTATCTCCTCAACAAAGAAAATAAATTTGTGAATCCACGTCTTATACTTTTGTATCCCACAGTACCTAGTTTAATAATAGGCTTACAGTAGGTGCTTGATATTTTTTACCAGGAAAAAAAAAAATCATGAATCACTTTTACAACCAAGATAAAAATCTGTACCATCACTTATTCAACTTATCTTTTGTCTGAATTGCTATTAAATACTTAAGATTGCAGTATCTGGCCAGGTGTGGTGGCTCACGCCTGTAATCCCAACACTTTGGGAGGCCAAGGTAAGAGGATCATTTGAGCCCAGCAGTTCCAGACCATCCTGGGCAACACAGTGAGACCTCATCTCTATTTTTTTTTCCTTTAAAAAAAAAAAAAAAAAGACTGCCACATTTGGATGCCAAATAAAGACCATTTTGCTATTACAATTAACAAGAATGTATCACTGCCTAATAATGCCAGAATAGGTAACTGAACAAAGGATTAAAATTCAGTGTTTAGTGAACAGTTTTTCAGTATATTAAGTAGTGTCCAACACACTTCTGGAAGTGAAAATGAACTACTTAGCCATTGTATTCTATAGTTAAGAGATTTTGGTTCCTAAAAACTCAACAGAAAGATGTAAAGCCTTTGGGAGAAGCGGATAAATAAAGAGGGAAAAGTTATGAACAGATAAGTAATTTCAGCTTTTAGATCCATAGTAGCTGAAGACATATGAAGAGAATGTAGACAGAGGGAGTATTAGCATCAACATAATCAGCAGCAATAATAATAAAACGAGTTTTCATTTGTGCAGGCTTTCAAAACAGATCCTGAAACTTGTTATACCTAAATCTTCAATCTCAGCCTATGTACTTGAGACAATCAAGTTATATGGTTATTTTTGTGAAATTCATCACCAGATTGCTATTTCAATATTCTGAGTTTCTTTCATTCACAAAGATTTGCTCCTTTTGACTTGGATTCTATGCCTACTCTAATTTTTTCCATTAAAATGAGAAAGTATTGCCATCTACTGGACTGTAAAGATATTACTGCTATAGCTTCTAATCAGAAAATGAAATTCTTACTTATATCTCTATATATCTATATACTTATCTTCACAGCTCTTTAATCTTCAGAGATTTGTCTATAAGTAATTTCACTCCAGTGTTATAACAACTGGTCTAATGCTTTTGCACCTTATCAATAGCACAACAGTTGGAGTAATTGTGCCATTATGAGTTACATAAAAATAAATACCAAAAGTTGAGGCTGGAGGGTAACCCAGGGTGGAACAAATATTATCTACTCAAGATTTTTATTCTCAATTATTGCTATGATAGCCTGATAGCCCTAAACACGCAAGCATTCACCTTCATTCACTAACAAATTTTTATTGAGTGCCTACTACATACCAGGCACTGTGCTAGAGATATAGTGCTAATACAATGGTAAGTATTAGAGATGTAATTCCTCTTATCATAGGATTTAGAGCCTAGTGAGTAGAAGTTTCCATTTACTGGAGTAGTAGTTGCCAAGAGTGCCTATAATTAATATCAATCTGACTCCAATAGCCATATTCCTAATGGCTAGGACTGTGCATTCATAAAAAGTAGTTGTCAGCAGTCCCACAAAAGAAGAGTGGTCACCAAAAAGAAATTCAGGCAAAGATAATCTTACCTGTATACATTAAAGACAAAATCCTGAATGGGGATCTGAAAGATTTCCAGCTTAATAGCTCAACAACCTTTTATTTCTCATCCTCCCCTAATCACCATCATAGCAGTTAAACCCACCTAGAAAATCCATGTAGAAATCTCTACAGGTCACCCAGCCTTATTCACCAACCTCCATCCACAATTTCAAGGTATAACAAAGCTCCTCTTTGCTTCCCAATAGTCACCAAACATTAAAACCTCTTCCTGAAGTGCTCTTCAATTTATTTAAGGTTCTGCTATAACTCACCTGCATTATTTGCAAGATGCAAACAAATGACACCAAAAACAATTGTCCAAACTAAACTCATTTGTAAACTGGATGTCTTCTGGAATATATGCTGTCTTATCTCCTCAACAAAGAAAATAAATTTGTGAATCCACGTCTTATACTTTTGTATCCCACAGTACCTAGTTTAATAATAGGCTTACAGTAGGTGCTTGATATTTTTTACCAGGAAAAAAAAAAATCATGAATCACTTTTACAACCAAGATAAAAATCTGTACCATCACTTATTCAACTTATCTTTTGTCTGAATTGCTATTAAATACTTAAGATTGCAGTATCTGGCCAGGTGTGGTGGCTCACGCCTGTAATCCCAACACTTTGGGAGGCCAAGGTAAGAGGATCATTTGAGCCCAGCAGTTCCAGACCATCCTGGGCAACACAGTGAGACCTCATCTCTATTTTTTTTTCCTTTAAAAAAAAAAAAAAAAAGACTGCCACATTTGGATGCCAAATAAAGACCATTTTGCTATTACAATTAACAAGAATGTATCACTGCCTAATAATGCCAGAATAGGTAACTGAACAAAGGATTAAAATTCAGTGTTTAGTGAACAGTTTTTCAGTATATTAAGTAGTGTCCAACACACTTCTGGAAGTGAAAATGAACTACTTAGCCATTGTATTCTATAGTTAAGAGATTTTGGTTCCTAAAAACTCAACAGAAAGATGTAAAGCCTTTGGGAGAAGCGGATAAATAAAGAGGGAAAAGTTATGAACAGATAAGTAATTTCAGCTTTTAGATCCATAGTAGCTGAAGACATATGAAGAGAATGTAGACAGAGGGAGTATTAGCATCAACATAATCAGCAGCAATAATAATAAAACTGTTTCTGGCCACAGCTAATGTAAAAAAGAAGAATGCCAAAGAACTGGTCAACAAAAATTTTAGGCATTACTGAAAGCTGCTTTAAAATGTGCTCTGGGCAAATTTTCTAGCAAATTCTAAAGCTGGTTACTATCTTTATCCTTAAAGCACATACGCTTATCAGATATTTATTTTTGTTTGTTAGCTTACAGTCAGAAATTAAATTCACTAATGTTTTAACCATTTGTATACCCCTTGCTGTTTTCTTACATACTACATGCTCCATTTGGTATCATTTTCTATTTGCATCATTCAGCATGGGTAAAGGGTCTGTGGGAAGTAAACTCTCAATCTTTATGCATTTAAAACTATCCCTGCCAGGTGCAGTGGTTCACACCTATAATCCCTGCTACTCCGAGGTGGGACTGGGCAACAAAGTGAGACTCTGTCTCAATCAATCAATATAATGCTCTCTCTCTCACCCTCACTTTTTTTTTTTCTGTCACAGAGGCTAGAGTGCAGTGGTGCGATCATAGCTCACTGCAGCCTTGAATTCCTGGCTCAAACAATCCTTCCACCTCAGCCTCCCAAGCAGCTTAGACTACAGGCATGTACCATGCCTAGCTAATTTTTTTTATTTTATTTTATAGAGATAGTATTTCATTATGTTGCCCTAGCTGGTCTCAAATTACCCTCACTCTTGACTAAAAGTTTACTAGAAACAGAATTAATTATTAATAGCACATTGAAGACATAGTTCTTCTGGCATCTACTGTTGTTGATGAGAAGTCTGCCATCAGCCTAATTCATAAATAATAGTATTTCCTTTCTCACTGGTAGCATTTCAAATTTCCCCTTTTAGGATTATGCTTAAAGTTCTGCAGTTTCTCTAAGCTGTCTTTTCTCGGCCCCTTTTGTAATAGGGAGAGCCCCACTCAGCTTTTTGTGCTCATTTTGCCCTGAGAAGCCCATCTTTCTGTCTACTTCTGGGCAGGACGGCCAGAAGGCCCGAGTCTTCTGCTTCTTCCCACTTCTTTTGAGTTTCTATTACATTTCTGTTCAGGAGATGTTTATTGCCTTGGTTTCTTGTTTGTTTTAGGAAGAAATATTTCTTCTTTTTTTTTTTT
>NW_012107297.1:316300-326863 GCF_000951045.1 Mandrillus leucophaeus
CCTGTAGTCCCAGCTACTCGGGAGGCTGAGGCAGGAGAATGGCTCCAAAAAAAAAAAAAAATGTGCTCTGTCATTGCTTCCTAAGAATAACTTTTCCTCTTCTGTATAAAATACTCATTCTTAAAATTTAATCCTGTTCTCAAAGCCTTGTTGCTTTAGCATTTTTAAAGTTTTAAATGAAATACTTCAAACCTATATGACATCCATTTATAATTATTGTGATTACAAATATATTTGGACTTAATGTTACCCCCACACTACATGTTTCTTTTTACCTTTTGTTTCCTTTTTTGTTTCCTACCAAGTTGACAAAGCTTTCTATACTTTCTATTCTCTTTTTTCCTCTGCTAATTAGAAATCTATAATCTCTGTTTTCCAACTTTTTTTTTTTTTGGTAGAGACGGGAGTCTCTCTTTGTTGCCCAGGTTGGTCTCAAACTCCTGGCTTCAAACAATCCTCCCACTTCAGCTTCTCAAAGTGCTAGGATTATACGGTCTGGGCACGGTGCCTTATGGCTGTAATCCCCACACTTTGGGAGGCTAAGGCGGACGGATCACTTGGGATCAGGAGTTCAAGACCAAAGTGCTGGGATTACAGGGGTGAGCCACCACACCCAGCCCTCTGATTTTAGCCTTTACTAGGTATCCTTAAATTTTTAACATGTACACTTGACCACAGTTTTTTCTAGCAAATTCTAAAGCTGGTTACTATCTTTATCCTCCTCCCAAACAAATCAGTGACGTCAGTGAGTCTTAACCCTTTGAACACCCACTCTCATTATTGTTGTCTAGGGCAATGCTTTTCACTCTCTGTGGGGTAGGACCAGTTGGCTGCATTTGTTGTTGTTGTTGTTGTTCATTCCATTGTGAACTGATACTTTCGTAAAACACAATGAAGAGTCACAATAACGTCATATTGCTATAGAAGTTCTGAAACTTTTACCCTTACTCTTTCCACGTTGCTCACCACAGATTGTGACAGACAGTTCCTAGACGAGCACTGGTCCAGACTACACATTTTGAATAACAATGGCCTGGTTTGTTTCACCTTAAAGCACATACACTTATCAGATATTTACTTTTGTTTGTTAGCTTACAGTCAGAAATTAAATTCACTAATGTTTTAACCATTTGTATACCCCTTGCTGTTTTCTTACATACTACATGCTCCATTTGGTATCATTTTCTATTTGCATCATTCAGCATGGGTAAAGGGTCTGTGGGAAGTAAACTCTCAATCTTTATGCATTTAAAACTATCCCCGCCAGGTGCAGTGGTTCACACCTATAATCCCTGCTACTCCGAGGTGGGACTGGGCAACAGAGTGAGACTCTGTCTCAATCAATCAATAAAATGCTCTCTCTCTCACCCTCACTTTTTTTTTTTCTGTCACAGAGGCCAGAGTGCAGTGGTGCGATCATAGCTCACTGCAGCCTTGAATTCCTGGCTCAAACAATCCTTCCACCTCAGCCTCCCAAGCAGCTTAGACTATAGGTATGTACCATGCCTGGCTAATTTTTTTTTTTTAATTTTATAGAGATAGTATTTCATTATGTTGCCCTAGCTGGTCTCAAATTACCCTCACTCTTGACTAAAAATTTACTAGAAACAGAATTAATTATTAATAGCACATTGAAGACATAGTTCTTCTGGCATCTACTGTTGTTGATGAGAAGTCTGCCATCAGCCTAATTCATAAGTAATAGTATTTCCTTTCTCACTGGTAGCTTTTCAAATTTCCCCTTTTAGGATTATGCTTAAAGTTCTGCAGTTTCTCTAAGCTGTCTTTTCTCGGCCCCTTTTGTAATAGGGAGAGCCCCACTCAGCTTTTTGTGCTCATTTTGCCCTGAGAAGCCCATCTTTCTGTCTACTTCTGGGCAGGACGGCCAGAAGGCCCGAGTCTTCTGCTTCTTCCCACTTCTTTTGAGTTTCTATTACATTTCTGTTCAGGAGATGTTTATTGCCTTGGTTTCTTGTTTGTTTTAGGAAGAAATATTTCTTCTTTTTTTTTTTTGAGATGGAGTCTTCCTCTGTCACCCAGGCTGGAGTGCAGTGGCATGATCTCGGCTCACTGCAACCTCCACCTCCTGGGTTCAAGCAATTCTCCTGCCTCAGCCTCAGAGTAGCTGGGATTACAGGCGCCTGCCACCATGCCTGGCTAATTTTTGTATTTTCAGTAGAGATGGGGTTTTGCCATGTTGGCCAGGATAGTCGTGAATGCCTGACCTTGTGATCCACCTGTCTCGGCCTCCCAAAGTGCTGAGATTACAGGTGTGAACCACCACACCGGCCAGGAATATTTCTTTTACATTTCTCTGATTTCATCAATCCTTGCTTTTTGTTTGGTGCTGAGGAAGGTCTCAAAGTGTACACTAACAATGTCATCTTGACTGGAAACTCTGCTTGCAGCTTTGTTAAAAAAGGCAAAAAAGGTTTTTTAAGGTTCAGTCTACATGTCAGGTGTTCATTTGAAAGCTGGTAAAGGGGGCCAAGATCTGCTGAACTTACCCATTAACAAAGCTCACTAACTGAAGGGCAATAGGGGAAAGTACACCACTTATTACGATCATATATTCAATAAGCATGTACTGACCATCTGCTTTTGAATCGCAGCTCTGCTACTTAGGGAGCTGTGTAATTTGGGGACGGTTACTTAAGTTCTCTGTACCAGTGTCCTCTTCTATGAAAGGCCAAGTGTGAGGTTTAAATAAGGCAGAATGTGTAAAGTGTTTAGCATAGTGCCAGCACAGAAGTGCTCACTAAATACTAGCTATTATTTCTGTTAGAGGGAAACACTTCCTCTGCATTCCCATGTTCCTACACAGGAGACAAATGCCCCACTCCATTTCTCAGGAGAAAAGGTCATGAAAAGAGCAATTGCAGCTTCTCTTTGTCCTCCACTCACTCCTCTCCAGGACCAGCAGATGACTGATCTGACAGCTGGGCTTCAGAGATGGACCTATGTGTGACTGGCTTAATTCTTTCTAGGTTATCTGCAATCAGAAACAACCTATCTAACCACGCATACAAACTTCGCTTCTGGCTTGGAGGCTCAGGCTTTGTTCCTATAAGAGGAAGACTTTGGTTTCATTTGTTTTGTTATTTTGTGAGGGAGGTTCAGTCCAGGAAGAAGTATATAGAAGAAATCGACAAGCACTTTTAGTCACAGCAAACTGTCAGTCACAGAATTTAAACCACATTTGTCCGTCAGTTTTATTAACAATAAATCCAATGTTCTGATCTCCATTTATCTATCACCTATCCTTCCCGCCCCTCTGCCGCCGAGACAGGGTCTCGTCTGTGGACCAGGCTGGAGTGCAGTGGCACCATCAGGGCTCACTGCACCACCAACATCCCGGTCTCAAGCAATCCTTCCGCCTCAGCCCCTCAAGTTGCTAGGACTACAGACACATGTCACCACACCTGACTAATTTTTTGTTTGATTTTAGTACAGACGAGGTCTCGCTATGTTGCCCAGACTGGTCTTGAACTCCTGAGCTCAAGTGATCCTCCCAGCTCAGCCTCCCAAAATCCACTGGGATTACAGACTATCACCTATTTCTGAACTTGCTCCAAACTCAGGAGAAGAAAGGGGTATTAGTTATTGGCTTACTCAAATCTTCAACAGCTCTGAGGATTTGGCTATAAGGTTCTTGGGGGATTAAATACAATAATAGATGTAAAGCTCTTACAGTGTTTGACATACAGTGATGCTCAATACATTTTAGCTATTAATACTATTATTATATGTGCCAGGTATTGTCCTAAAAGGTGAGTTATACCAGTTGCAGGAGGAACTTAATGCTGCAACAGTATTAGAACAGTTAACCCTGTACATGAGATATTAAGAACAGCAGCAGTAGCAGTCCCACAATTATTTCATTAAATCACAAACACTTTTACTAAGCAAACTGCATACGCCAAGAACTGTGGGAGATGCTGGGAATTCAATATTATTTATAGAAATCTGTCCTTCAAAAGCTTACAGGCTGGAAAAGAAGAAAGACAAGCCTAGTTGCAAAGTGGTATATCCTATGTCAAAGGTACACATAGCATGTTGATGCTTGGAAGAGGAGAGCTTTGAAATAAAGAAAAATGTCTATCAGAGTTTGAACTGAATTTTGAAGAAGTCACCTGAATAACTTCCATTTTGGTAAATCCAGTGGGCAATTTTCGGTCCTCCTATTTGATCACTCTTTCCTCTTAAAAAACAAGCAAAAGGACAAACAATAACAACAACAACAACAACAACAACAAAAAAAACCCTTTCTTTCTTTGTACTTTGAGATTCTACACAAAACTTTGCTCTCTTTACCTTGGACCACTTCTTCTCAGTCATGTTTTCTGGTGCCCCCTTGTCTATGTGGCCTTTAAAAGCTGGAGGTCTTCCAGGCTTGGGCACCTAGCCCCCTTTCTTCCTACAGTACTGCCTGTTCCTAGCCCATCTTATCCCCACTCACGACTTCAATGACTATTTGTCATTGGCCCCACATAAATATTTCTAACCCAGTCCTCTCCTCTGAATTTCAGACTCATATATCCAAATGCCTACTTCCATCTACACATGGATGTTTCAAAGGCATCTCAAACTCCACAGGATCAAATATCAACTCACAATCTGCTTCCACCAAACCTGGTTTTCCTCCAGTGTCTCTTAGTTTTCTCAGTGCCTGACACCTTTTTCCATCCAGTTACTTCATCTAAGCCAGAAACCCAAAAGTCATCCATGACACCTCCTTTTTCTTATGCCTTAAATTCAAATCATCAGCAAGTCCTAATGATTTTATCTACTAAAACTTTCTTAAATCTATCTTCTCTCTATTCTGCTGTCATCCTGTTTCAAAGTATCACATCTCTTATCTGATACACTGTAAGATCCTCCTTACTGATCTCCCACAAATATTCTTGCCTCTTCTACAATCAGTCTCTACTGCAGCCAGAATGAAATTATTGAAACGCAAATCTGATAATATCACTGCTGTGCTAAAAATCCTTTCACACAGACCCTGTTCTTAGGGTAAAATCCTTTAAAAGTTCTGTGTGCTGTGGTCCCTGCCTAGCTCTCCCGCCCCATCGGGTATCACTCTCCCCTCTTTGCTCTGACCTTCCTTTAGTCCCTAAAACTCACCATGTTCCCTTCTATTTCATGGTCTTCCAACACATTAACCTCCACTGCCTGAAATATTCTCTCTATTCAGCCCCTACTCCCTTTACACAGTTCACTTCTATTCATCATCTGGAGTGTAGCTTAAAAAGTCAAGTCCCCAAGAAGACCTTTCTTGAGCCCTTAGAATAGGTTAGGCCCTCCTTATATGCTTATATAGCATTTACCACCATTTGTGTTTACATGTTTATCTGTTAGATTACTGTATCAGTGTTTGCCTCCTCCATATACTCCACAACAGCAGGAAATTATCCATTTGCTCACCACTGTGTTCTTAGCACTCGGAGTACAGTACAGTGGCTGACATACAGCAGGCTCTCAACAAAATGTTGTTGAAAAAATGAAGTACTCTAAGCAATAGCATTTCAGACAACCAAGAGCTATGAAGCAACATGATCACTAAGAGCAAATAATGCACAGGGTTGCTAAGTAAAATACCATAGTAAAATAGAAAAAGCACAGGCTTTAGAGGCAGGCAGCCTGAAATTTCAGCTCCGCAAGATGGATGAACCTACGAAGTTCATCTCAAACAACCTTTTTCCTTAACTATAAAACGGAAAGGACAAAACATACCACATTGGTTTTGGCTAGTATTAACTGGGGAAAAGGACAAGAATCAGCTGGCACAGTACCATAGATAGTAGGTACTTGGCAAATATGAATTCACTTCCTTTTCCTTTCTCTAATAACTTTTAGATGTAGAGATAATGCTGACTATGAAACAAGCTGATTCATAGTTTCTTAAATGTATTGAAAGTTATGAGAGATCTGAAACATTTAATAAAACTGTATTGCATTTAATCAAAATTCGCCATCCTTTCTTAACCCCCAAAGAATTATGTAGAATAAGAGAAAACAGCTAGTTTCAGATTTCCTTTAGAAAAATTAATATAATCTGGATTTAGAATAGATGGACTGGATGGTTATGTGCCTTATAGAATGAGTTTTCACATTAAAAAGATTCACCTTAAGCCACACTAAGCAACAAATTTAAAGCATGATTCTATTTACACAGAGCTTTTCAGGATTATATCTACCCTGTACACCTGCAAGGCACACCTGCACTGAACAAAATTCATAACATCAGAAGGATCCTCTTACCTTATGTTCAAATGGAGCACCATAGTAGCCGTCATTCAGCCCAAAAATTATTTCATTTTGGTTTCGGGCATGAATCTAAGAGAGGAGAAAAATACAGTCAGTATTCGTTATTTTTATTCCAATCATGTTTTAATATAACCAGAGAATGACAGTTATAAGAGGATCTACTTCAATACAGAGAAACAGGCTGACTATATCTAAACATACTAGCAGAAAACCAATCACTATTCAAAAGACCAGGAGATCAATTCAGCATTTCCTGCTTTAGTCAAAGGCCTTGCAAAACTATCAGATGCCATCACAGGCACCATCACTCACATATCTTTCACAAACATTTCCTGAGGTTGTTACAGAATGGCTATTCCTGAACAAGAGGGCATTCAGAGGCATATTCTACACTCTCTGAACCCAAAGAAAACACAATTCATTAAGTCTAAAAGTAATTTTTAAAATATGAAACCTAGGCCTGGCACTGTAGCTCATGTCTATATTCCCAGCACTTTGGGAGGCAGAGATGGGTAGATAGATAGCTTAAGCTCAGGAGTTCAAGACCAGCCTGGGCAACATAGCGAGACCTCTTCTCTACAAATAACAATAACAATAAAAAATATTAGCCGGGCGTGATGGTGCACGCCTGTGGTCCCAGCTACTCGAAAGGCTGAGGTGGGAAGACTGCTGGAGCCTGGGCGGTCAAGGCTTCAGTGAGCCATGATCACACCACTGCACTCCAGCATAGGTGAGGGAGCACAACCTCGTCTTAAAAAGAAGAAAAAAAATGAAGCCCTAGAACAAACATAAAAGATGAATATATTCTATTTTCAAAAAGACAATTTTTTAAAAGGCAATAGCATCCAATCCCTAAACCACTCTCTTTTATTATTGTCTGCAAACCACTCTATTTCAGAGGAGGTGAGCTTCAGTCAGTGCATCCCAAATTAAACTTCATTTAAAAGGTGGAAGGAATAAAACTTTAAAAATTAAGGAACTGAGGCCAGGCTCCGGTGACTCACGCCTGTAATCCCAGCACTTCGGAAGGCGGAGACGGGCGGATCACTTGAAGTCAGAAATGAGACCAGTCTGGCCAACATGGCGAAACCATGTTTCTACTAAAAATACAAAACTTGGGGCCAGTTGAGTTGGTTCACACCTGTAATCCCAGCACTTTGAGAGGCCAAGGTGGGCGGACCACGAGGTCAGGAGCTGGAGATCATCCTGGTTAACGTGGTGAAACCTCGTCTCTACTAAAAATACAAAAAATTAGCCGGACGTGGTGGCGGGCGCCTGTAGTCCCAGATACTCAGGAGGCTGAGGCAGGAGAATGGCTAAACCCCGGAGGCGGAGCTTGCAGTGAGCCGAGATCCGGCCACTGCACTGCAGCCCGGGCGACAGAGGGAGACTCTGTCGCAAAAAAAAAAAAAAAAAGAAAGAAAAGAAAAGAAAAAGAAATTAGCTGGGCGTGGCAGTGCACATGTGTTATTCCAGCTACTAGGGACGCTGAGTGAGGCAGAATTGTTTGAACCTGGAAGGCAGAGGTTGCAGTGAGCCGAGATCGCACCACTGCACTCCAGCCTGGGCGACAGAGCGAGATTCCGTCTCAAAAAAAAAAAAAAAAAAAAAAAAAAAAAAATATTAAGGAACTCAGATTAAAAAAATAACTCGAAGTAGTATAAAGTGTCCAACTATTAAATATATAAATAGATTTAGTTAATTCATCAGAAAGAGTTGTGGCAAAACAATTAAACAAAATTCTTCTGCCCTGAAGGTTTTAAGTGAAAGTTCAAGTGGGGGAAAGACAAGAAGGACTACCAGAACAGAATCTCTCCTTTCTCTACCTAGAGATGGAAAACAGTCAAAGCCAGCAGCAGAACATTCCTGTGAACATTTCCCTGACTTCCATATCTCCCACCTCTATCACGAAAGCAAAATCAATCACATACTCCCTGTTTATCCACATCATTTACTGAACTGAATACAATACCAAAAGATGAGTCTGCAATCATAAACTTAAAATAAAAACTGTAAATCAATCTCAAGGAGTTTTTCATCTTAGAAAAGAGAAAACATTATGGAAGCAGTCTCAAGATTAGAAGGATCCTGAAATTTTATAAACATAAAACACTTTTACACATATATACCTGGGGAAAAAAAGATTAAAATTATATTCACCAAAATGTTAACAATGGTTACAGCTGGGCAGAAGAATTATGTGTAATTTTTTATTCTCTTTACTGTGCTTTTCTAAACTGTCCAAATTGTCCACAAAGAAAATTAGAAGAAAATAAAAATACACACTTAAAGAAAGGGATGGGGAGAGTATGGGGAGAAACAAATCTAACATGAAGGTGAAGTTCTCAAAGTGTAAACTTCATGAAGACGGGCATTAAAATAGTTTGTCGAAAAATAAGAAACAATATAGTACTAGTACTTGAAAAGATATGGGGCTAAAAAGTAAGTAACCTGAGTTCTAATTCCAACTCTAACTGTTTCATAAGGAGCTCTTCAGAGAAATGAACTCTGACTTGTTTTACAGCCCTGATACCCTGCACTCTACCCAACATATAGTAGTTTAGCAATGTTAAGGGTGTATACTTTAATTCCTTCATCAGCCAAACACCAGAAAACACTTCCTGCCCTATCTTGCACGAGGGTCACAAAAACAAAACGAGATAATGAGATGTGAAAGTATTTTTGGAAATTAGAGGTAAAAATCATTGATTAAAAAATCTAATAATGTATTACGAATCAGGCAACCATAAAGTTCAGAAAGATCCCTTTGTTCCTAACAAATGTGCTTAACAAAACTGGCGATATCATGTTGCACACTACTGTGTACATTTCAGAACTGTTAAATTATGCTAATAAGCGTAATGTGTACTATCCTTTACTTATCAATTATAAGTTAATGGCCTAACAATAATTGTGTTAGAATCCTAATATGGAAACTATAGAACTTAGAACTTAACCATAACCTCATTATTTTGATATCTTATGAAAAACAGCATACTTTTTAAGACAGCTGCTAAGATTAGTGAAATGAGTAATATATACAGTCTGAGCAATGAAACTACTAATGGCCTAAATCCACCAAACACTGTGTGATCTTTGGCAAATCACTTAATCTTTCTGAGCTTGTTTTCTTAAATACTGAGGAAGAGAACAATACTTGCTCACATGATCTTCAAAAAGCTCCAGGTCATTGTATGTATGTAAAAAGATACCCAAACACTAACAATTGCTGTTGTTATTAATACCAAAACTAAGCACAAGAATTTCTTCCGTAACACAAGTTAGGATGATACATGACCCATGTAAGCAATCTACAAACGAAATCTACCAAAAGAAGTACCAGATTTCATTTTTGAGTTTAACAAGGGTGTAGAATACAAGCTCAGTACAGAGATACATATTTCTACATATACTAGTAAAAAAATTGAAAACAGAAATATTAAAAAAGAAATACCACTTAAATTAGCAAAAAATCTATAGGTACAAATCTAACAAAATATGTGCAAGATCTGTATGCTGAAAACTACAAAACACTGATGCATGAAACCAAAGAAAATTTTTACAAATGGAGAGACATCATATCTATAGACTGAAAGACTCAATACTATTAAGATGTTAATTCTCCCCAAATTTTCTTAGATTCAACATCTATCAAAATCACAGGATTTTTATAGAAATTGACAAACTGTTCTAAAGTATATATGGAAAGGCCAAAGACCTAGAATAGCCAGAAAATTTTTGAAAACAGAACAAAGTTGGAGAACTCATTGACTGAATTCTAGACACATTTTAAAACTACAGTAATCAAGACAATTTGGTATTGGCATTAGGACAGAAATACACATCAATGAAACAGAACAGAGAGTCCAGAAACAGAACCACACAAATGATTCTCAACTACTGATTTTCAACAAAGATGACAAGGTAATTCAATGGAGAAAGAAATGCCTTTGCAACAAAGAGTACAGGAACAATTGTTCATCCATTTGCAAAACAATGAACCTTGCACTTTACATATAAAATTCAAAATGGATCACTGATGTAAATGTAAAACCGAAAACTGTAAAACTTCTAGAAGAAAACTGACAAAAGAAAACAAAGGAAAAAGTATTTGTGACCTTGGGTTAGGCAAAGATAAGACACAAAAAGCACGCAACACAATAGCAAAAATTGACATAGTGGACTTTACCAACATTAAAAAATGAAAAGACAAGCCACAAACTGGTAGAAAGTATTGGAAAAAACATATCTTATAAAGGACTGATTTATATCCAGAATACATAAAGAACTTTA
>NW_012107297.1:327593-329897 GCF_000951045.1 Mandrillus leucophaeus
TTTGTAATCAGGACCGCACTGTAGTGTCCTATCATGAATTTTACATTATTTTAATCAATGTTGGTATTTTATGTAAAATCAGGAAACATCAAAATTTTTTCAATATCTTAGTTGTATTACTCTTATTCATTAATTGAGTTGTCAAGCAATCTAAGAGACTGTTCACCTCTGCTATTTGAAGTATGACTCTTCCTCTCAAGTACTCCTTTTGGGATGATCTGAAAAAAATTGTCACAATTCATTCTTTGGGCCAGGCATGGTGGCTCACACCTGTAATCCCAGCACTTTGGGAGGCCAATGAGGGTAGATAACGAGGTCAAGAGATCAAGCCCATCCTGGCCAACATGGTGAAACCTCATCTCTACTAAAAGTACAGAACTCAGCCCGGCATGGTGACGTGTGCCTGTAATCCCAGCTATGTGGGAGGCTGAGGCAGGAGAATTGCCTGAACCCAGCAAGCAGAGGTTGCAGTGAGTCGAGATCACACCCCTGAACTCCAGCTTAGCGACAGGGCAAAACTTCATTTCAAAAAAAAATAAAACAAAAACAAACAAACAAAAAACGCAATTCACTGCTTGATGTCTACATAATTTCTATTGATTAACTGTTTATTTTTTTGCCGAGATGGGGTCTTGCTATCTTGCCCAGGCTAGTCTTGAACTCCAGGGCTCAACCAATCTTCCCACTTTGGCCTCCCAAAGTGTTGGGATTATAGGTGTGAGCCATTCTGCCCAGCCCCTACTGATATTTGTCACTTATTTTTAAAAAATATGACTTTACGGAGGCATAGTTTACATATGAGGCATGTCATATGATCCATAATTTCAAGTGTACAATTCAATAATTCTTTTTAGTAGATTTACCAAGTTTTAGAATATTTTCTTCACTCTCTAAGATGACTCATGACCATTAACTGTTAATCTCCATTTTTTCCCTCCTCACCCCTGCCCCAGGAAGCTGTTAACCTACTTTCTATCTCCCTATATTTGCCCTTTTTACACATTTCATGTAAATTGGATCATACAACATATATTTTGTTTCTCTCCTTTTCCGGACCATCCATGTCATAGCATGTATCAGTATTCCATTTCTTTTTACTGCTGAGTTCCTGTTTATTCCATTGTATGGGCACAAAGGTTGAGTATCTCTTATCCAAATTATTTGACACCGGAAGTGTTTTGGATTTTGATTTTTTTGGATTTTGGATTGTTTGTATTATACTTATTGGCTGAACATCCTAAACACAAAAATCTGAAATCCAAAAGGCTCCAATGGGCATTCTTTTTGAACTGCATGCCAGTGCTTAAAAAGTTTTGGACTTCGGAGCATTTTGGGTTTTGGATTTTTGGATTTGGGATGGTCAACCTGTACTATGTTTTGTCCCGGCATTTTGTTCATCCACGATGATGGACATTTATGTTGTTTCCAATTGTTGGCTATTGGGTCTATTTTGTTTTGCCAATGAATCTCGGGCCAGACTTGAGAAACAGCCTTTATGGGTAAGGTATGACACTTCTGAGGTTTCAGTGGAAAGCCTGGTTTGTTTGTTTGTTTGTTTGTTTCCTGATGAAGTCTCACTCTTGTCCCCCAGACTGGAGTGCAATGCGGTAATCTCGGCTCACTGCAACCTCCACCTCCTGGGTTCAAGCAATTCTCCTGCCTCAGCCTCCTGAGCAGCTGGGATTACAGGCGCCGGCCACCGCGCCTGGCTAATTTTTGTGTTTTTTAGTAGAGACGGGGTTTCACGGCAGTCTCGATCTCCTGACCTTGTGATCCGCCCGCCTCGGCCTCCCAAAGTGCTGGGATTACAGGCGTGAGCCACTGCCTGGCCTAAGCCTGGGGTGTTTACCAAATCCCTTTAAGTTGGACTCAAACTTCTAATTCTATCCCCTTGTGATGGAAAACACCTGAAATCTCTGCTCAATTCTTTTGGCTTTCTATCTACTGCTTTCCACTGGGCTCCTTGGAGTCAACTCTGCTTATATGTTTTTTTTTTTTCTTTTGAGATGGAGTTTCGCTCTTATTGCCTAGGCTGGGGTGCAATGGCATGATCTCGGCTCACCGCAACCTCTGCCTCCCAGGTTCAAGCGATTCTCCTGACTCAGCCTCCTGAGTACATTAAAGGGATTACGGGCATGAGTCACCACGCCTGGCTAACTTTGTATTTTTAGTAGAGACAGGGTTTCTCCATATTGGTCAGGCTGGTCTGGAACTCCTGACCTCAGGTGATCTGCCTCGGCCTCCCAAAGTGCTGGGATTACAGGTGTGAGCTCACTGTGCCTGGCTGTGCTTATATGTTAAAGG
>NW_012107297.1:331037-332178 GCF_000951045.1 Mandrillus leucophaeus
CTGTGTTAGCCAGGATGGTCTTGATCTCCTGACCTCGTGATCCGCCCGTCTCGGCCTCCCAAAGTGCTGGGATTACAGGCTTGAGCCACCGCGCCAGGCCCAAAACTGGCAATTTCTTATAAAGTTCAACATACATTTACCATTAGACCCATCAATTCCATTCCTGGAGACTTACCCAAAAGAAACACAAAGACCTATATTTAAATATTCATAGTAGCTTTATTTATTATGGTAGTGGTTACTCAACTCTATCCATTTTTCAAATTTAATGAATTGCACACTTTCAAAAGGGTGAATTTTATGACATGTAAATTGTACCTCAATAAACCTAACTTAAAAAAAAATACTTTATTCAGAAGTCATTAACCCCTGATTCTATACAAGCTGGTCTAAATATCTCTTCCTCATACCACTCTCACAGCTCTCTATGAAGGTATTCATCAATCATCAGTATACCAGGTCTAAGAACCTTGTCCTACAAATCTCTGGATCCTTAACACAAAGAACAATGCCTGGTAGAAAGTATATGATCTATCAATGAACCTGATTCTGGCTATTATCCTAAAACGTCTTAGCCTCATGTTCCTCCAAAACTTTATAACTCTAATCTTATTATTAGCAGTATGTTACTTGCTATAGCTATTTTATAGATAAGTTTTGACCTTCTACAATGATCTTAAGTTTCTGTCTGGCTTTAAGAAACATGTTTTGTTTTTGTTTTTGTTTTTGTTTTGAGACGGAGTGTCACTCTGTCGCCAAGGCTGGAGTGCAGTGGCGCAATCTCGGCTCACTGCAAACTCCGCCTCCCGGGTTCATACCATTCTCCTGCCTCAGCCCCCCTAGTAGCTGGGACTACAGGCGCCTGCCACCACACCTGGCTAAATTTTTTGCATTTTTAGTAGAGACGAGGTTTCACTGTGTTAGCCAGGGCAGTCTCGATCTCCTGACCTCATGATCTGCCCACCTCGGCCTCCCAAAGTGTTTTTTCTTTCCGTTTTTTTTTTTTTTGGTCTCTGTTACTCAAGCATAACTAACTTTATACGAAGATACCTGAATGCCAACTCTCTGAAATTAGGGCGGGTTAGATATAAGTTCAGCTGGGTATGTCCATAAGACCACCACCAAAGGAACGTGTGACTTG
>NW_012107297.1:332863-350994 GCF_000951045.1 Mandrillus leucophaeus
TAATATTTCATGGTTACCTTTAATAGTAGTACCAGAGGCATAACAAAATAGAAACAGGATTCATTCCAAGGTGGGGTGGGGGGTTACCAAGGACCACATGTATATAACAGTGCAGTACAGGACAAAGAGAATGAATTTTTAAATCAGCCAGACTTGAATTTAAATTTTAGCTCCAGCTGTGTGATCTTGAATCATTTATTAAAGTCTCGGAGTCTCAATTTTTTTCATCTGGAAAATAAGGGCAATAATATCAACCTTCACAAGGTTGCTATAAATATTAATTATAATAATCTATATCTGATGATAGCAAATAGGTTTCATTTCATTTGCAATTCTAACAGATTCCTAGATTTGTCCTGGAACACTGTAAGAAAAGATTCCGAAGGCCTCGAGCGGTGGCTTATGCCTGTAATCCCAGCACTTCAGGAGGCCAAGGCAGGAGGACTGGTTGAGCCTAGGAGTTCACAACCAGCTCGGGCAACATAGCAAAACCCCATGTGAAAGGAAAACATCTTGGGCCCCCAAAATCATGAAGGAAAACTCAAGCTGGAAACTGCTTAGGGCACCCTGCCTCCCATTCTATTCAAAGTCACCCCTCTGCTCACTGAGATAGATGCATATCTGATTTGCCTCCTTTGGAAAGGCTAATCAGAAACTCAAAAGAACGCAACCATTTGTGTATCACCTATCTGTAACCTGGAAGCTCCCTCCCTGCTTTGAGTCTTCCTGCTTTTGTTTCAAGTTGTCCTGCCTTTCCAGACTGAACCAATGTACTTCTTACACATATTGATTGATGTCTCATGTTTCCTTAAAATGTATAAAACCAAGCTGTGCCCTGACCACCTTGGGCACATGTCTTCCTGGGGCTGTGTCACAGGCGCATCCTATCTTGGCAAAATAAACTTTCTAAATTAACTGAGACCTGTCTCACATTTTCACACCCATCTCTACAAAAAACAAAATTAAAAATTAGCTGGGCATGGTGGTGCCTGCCTGTAGTCCCAGCTACTTGCTGAGGCAGGAGGTATTGAGGGATTCAGGCTGAGGCAGAAAGGATCGCTTGAGCCCAGGAGTTTGAGGCTACACAGCTATGATCACATCACTGCACTCCAGCCTAGGCACCAGGGCGAGACCCTATCTTTAAATAAAAAAAAAAAGAAGTAAATAAAAGAAAGGAAGAAAGAAAATATTATGGAGCTACTTTTGAGCCCAGTTAAAAGATAACTGTGGAGGCCAGGCACAGTGGCTCACATCTATAACCCCAGCACTTTGGGAGGCCAAGGCAGGCAGATCACCTGAGGTCAGGAGTTCGAGACCAGCCTGGCCAACATGGAGAAACCCTGTCTCTACTAAAATACAAAAAATTAGCTAGGCATGGTGGCGCGTGCCTGAAATCCCAGCTACTTGGGAGGCTGAGGCAGGAGAATCGCTTGAACTTGGGAGGCGGAGGTTGTGGTGAGCCAAGATCGCGCCATTGCACTCCAGCCTGGGAAACAAGAGTGAAACTCTGTCTCAAAAAAAAAAAAAAAAAGAAAAGAAACTGTAGTAGATTAGCTACATCAGTCATGGGTACAGCAAAGGTGGAGAACCAGCAGCAGCATATAATCCAGGCGCATCATCCTGTGCTCAATAAATAGTAGTTGTTCTTATTCTTGGAATAACCCTACTGGTCAGAAGAGAGGTATTTAACATGATATTCCATATTTCAACTTAATTTTCAGATTCTAGGTGAGGACATCCAGTAAGACAGAAAAAGCAAAATGCTACGAGAAAGCACATTCTTTCCTAAACACACACACAAATCTGTCTTCATAAATTTCTTCAGATAAAGGTATTTTTTAAACTAGGCAATGATTCAAACATAACAACATAAGTAACATAAGTAAACAATAACATATGTAAATGATCATCAAGGTCTCTCTTAGTGATATAAGTAAACAGTCATAAAAGTCTCACTTTATAATAGGAAATGTAGAAACGGAAAGGTTAGACAGGTTAATTTGGAGATGATAACTACTTGAAACCACAGTCTAAAAATTACCTGCTGACCCAAGTATTTCAGCCCATCCAAACAGACTTTCCATTCAATCAACAGCTGGTAGATGTTCTCCTTTCCACCCCATATCTTCACCACGAAACAAGACACAGATGTATCAAGACGGTCTGGCATAATTCCAAAATCGAGACTTCGCCACGTGGGATTCTGCTCATGAAAATGAAAACAGGCTTTAGGACAACACTACTTGTTTACAATTATTTCAATTAGGTGGCAAATCATTTTGTTTTTCAAAACCAAAAGACCTCATAAATACATTAAATTGCAAACTTAAGTAAACCAAGAAGACATTACAATTAACATTAAAAGGGTGATAATGGTACTTTTGAATTTCTCTGCTTACTTATTACAGTCATTAGAAGAAGCGGATATTCCCATTTCTCACTTACATGGTTTCATATGGTAATTCATTCATTTATTCAACATTTAATACATGATTAAGAGCCAACACATAAACAATGCCCTCAAAGAGTCTCCAACTTACTGCTGGATTCAAACCTCCATTTAAATAATTACACTGTTTTGTGCAAAGTTCAATAACAGAATTATGCATAAGGCTACACAGCAGCAGAGAAAGTAAAAATAAACTCTGACGAACAGGGGAAGATATCACAAAGGCTGCAAAACCTGGCTTTTAACAGACAAGTGGGCTTTCACCAGATTAAAATAAGCAATTTCAGGAAAAGGGGGACACAATATAAAAAGGGCTCAGAGGTGTAAAATGCCAAGGTGTGGTCAGGGCATTCAGGACTACTGCTGGACCACACAATACAAAAGTGGCAGGACACAAAGCTGGACAGACACACAAGGAACTGAACTGAAGGATCTTTTATGCCTTTTACTAGGAGGGAATACTTTACTCTGTACAACAGTGGGGCCATTGAAATGTTTTCAAGTTGAAAATAACAAGGTCAGCTTTATGCTCTGAAAGAACATTATTTCTCATTAAGAGAATCATCCAGGGAGTTGAAACCCTCTCTGAAAAGTGAAAATGTTAAGGAGCTTTCATAACATCAAAGGAATGAACCACAATGTAATATATCAACTACTTTCACTTATTTCCCCTACATTAAACATAAGGGCTTTCACTGCTGAATGTAAACAAAAATCAACCTATGAAATTACAAATTTTCACATTATGTAAATCAGTAAATCAAAGGGTCTTCAGATAAGGGTAACTAACCGTTCTTGGCTTTGTGGCAGTTTTTCTTCCTGACCAAAGTGTGAGGTGGGAGAGGACACTGAATACTACCACAAATAGCATGATGACAACCTAGCATGCACATTTATGCAGTCAGTTTTATACTGGATTGTATAAAACTAAATGCTAGCCATGCAAGAATTTCAGTCTAAGATCAACAGAATTCCACTCTTATATGACCTCTAGTCTGTATCTCTCTATAACTGTTTTAGCAGTCCTACTAAATAGGGGCAGAGATTCATCTAAATGTGAAGCCAACATTAAGGTCTGGGAGTAACTATGCTGACCCACACTACAAGAAATGCTTACAGTTCTTCAGGCTAAAGGGAAACAACACTGGATACAGACTTGGATCTAAGCGAAGGAATGGAGACCACTGGCGATCGTGAATATGTGGGTAAATATAAAAGACTATATGGCCCAAGGGTGAATGGAAGGGAGCCATCCATTTCTGATAATGACGGGACAATTCCTTCATTGCAAACTAAAATGTCAGCTAAAATATTTTTTAAATAATAATAATAATCACCCTTAACATCAAAGAATTTCCAAGTCAAGGAAGAAAGAACCCAGAGAGATAAGTGGAGATCCAGAGGTCTTTGTTGTGAAGTCATGACAGATCTATACAAAGCCGTGGCTTTGGTTTTCTTTTTGGGGTAGAGACAGGGTCTCACTATGTTGCCCGCACCAGTCTCAAACTCCTAGGCTCAAGCAATGCTCCCACCTCAGCCTCCCAAAATGCTAGGATTACAGGGGTAAGCCACTGCACGTGGCCAGTTTTGGCATTCTTAAAGGAAGCAAGGACATAATTCAAGAGCCAGGCCCAGGTCCCACCCATGACTAAAAAATGTCCCTCTCCACACTGAGTTGGAACCACAAAAGGGCTATACCCCTCAACAGCACAAGTGAAACTAAATCCACCAAATCCCTACCCACAAATGTCTGTAGCGAAGGTTGCCATGACGGGTAAGAGGAGAAACTTCCTTGGAAGAAGAAATTACACAGAATGCAGCAGAGACAAAAAGGACAATATATAAAAAAAGAAAAAAAAACAAGGTTTAAAAACATGGATGACAGAGTAAAAAGATCTGATATGCATTTAGCAAGCAGTCCAGAGAGAGACAATGGATTAAGGAAGGAGGCAAGGAATTATTTAAAGAGATAAGTAGCAATTTCCTAGACTGATTTAAAAAAAAAAAAAAACTAATTCACAAGTTTAAATACCTAACAGGTCCTAAGCAAGATAAATAAATCCACATCAGAACACATAAAACCAAATAACTGGCAACCAAGATATCCACCTAATGAAAATATTCTTCACAAATCAGAGTAAAATGAATGCATGCTCAGACAAAAAAAACTTGGGAGTGTAACACTAACATATGCTCACTAAAGAAAATCCTAAAGGATGCACTTTAGGCAAAGTAAACTCAGAACATTTTTGCTGCAAGAATGAATGAAGAGCAAATAAATGGTACCTACAAGAGTAAATCTAAAGGAGGGGTAGGATGTCTGATGTGATAAAATGAGTAGCTCAGCAAATTTTTCCCCCAAAAAGCAACAGTAAAACTGGATAAAATTCACAATCCACTGGCAGAAGACACTGGCTTGAGGTATCTAAGCATAAAGTCGCCAATCACTGGGCGACCACTAAGCTATGCAGACATAGGAGTAATCACTAGAAATGTGGATGGGCTTCGGAACAGCAGCAGACCGTCACCCAAACAGAACCACTGGCTTGTGGAATAGCTTTGAAGGATCACGTAGCTTCAGCCTTTCCTCTGGCAAATGAAGACAGGCAGAGTGGGAGAGAGGAAAGTGCTATAATGAACCATGCTGTTGAATTACATAATTCCCTGTGTCTCAGAATCATCAGTTATAAAACTATCACCTCACAGGGTTTTTATGAAGCTTGAACAGAACAGTAATAAAAAACTAATTATAGCAATAGCTACTATTTTAATACTTACTAGCGACAGTCACTATATAAAGTATTAATAATAGATAAAAAGGGCATAGAGAATGCTTATTCTGGCACACACAAATATTTAATCTGCTGAATAAATTAGCCTTGTTAATCCTAACAATAAATCCACATGAAGTAAATAAGACAATCTGTTAATTCCAATAGTTAAGACAAAATACCATATGTCATCAAATCCAAGATATCACCAATCATAAAATGCATCATAACTTTATATACAACTTAAAAAGAACTGATTTTAAGATGCATCTAGATTGTGCAGGAATGTTAAATTGTGAAAAAATTAAAAATCAATAAAACACAGAAGCTGAGTCTTCTTGCCTAAGGTCACTTAGTAAAAACAGTATCAGAATTTGAATCTAGTTCTCTAGACTTTGTCTCGTGTTCATTGTGTGTGTGTGTTTTTTTCTTTTTTTTTTCTTTCTACCAAATTACAAAAGACAGAATTTAGAACAAAGCGGGGCTAAAGAGAGGGTCAGCAATTTCCTTATTTTAGATCTCACAGCCAGAGGCAGAAACAGGAAGAAAGAACTCTGCCCTCTGCCTATGCCCTATTCTCCAGGAGAAAGGAACTGGGGAGACTCCATAGGTCTCACACTAGCTCTTGCTGCTCCATCACCAGACTCTACCGCTGATGAGGGCTGAGACAAAACAACCAACTAAACATAATAGCAAAGCCTAGACCACTACTACAAGAACGAAGCATTCATTACAGATTAGCTAAGAAGGAACTGGCCCTCCGCTGGTTCACCCAACTGTCCACCAAGGATACTGAGAAACCTGTAGCTAGGAATGCTGGGGAAAAGCCTTCTAGCCTGCAGCCTGAGGATGTGCCTGCTCCCCTGGAACTGAGTACCCTTCACCAACTCTACCTTATATGAGTAATGGCATCATTTGTGAGCCATTTACTGCGTGGTGAGCACTATAGCTGATTTAATTTAACATGAACTACAGGACAAACAAGCAAGCTGCGTACAACATAGAAAGAGACAAAATGAGGGCTTCCTCTAGCTTACATATCCTAGGAATAAAAGCAATAAAAGGGACCTTTGAATTTGCCTAGTCCACCTCAAGTTCTGAAATAAGGAAGCTGACAGCCTCTGGTGGGAGCCCCTCCCTGCCTCTACCCCCACCCATTCTTTTCCTGGTTAACGTTTCTGTAACCACTAGGTTTCAGTTCAAACATCTCTTCCCCAGAAGCCTTCCCAGTTCTCCTCTTAACTGTCAGCCTCCTCTCCCACCCACCCACTGTGAGGATGGGGCTTTTTTTGCTATTGTTTTCCCAAGTAGATAATACAGTAACCTGGAGACAAAGTAAGTATTCAAATATCTGCAGAATAAATATATATATATATACCTATTCCTGGCACTTTGCTGCAAGAAGACCTAATCACTTTGGGGTTGAAAATATTAAATTTAAGTCCAAGACCAGAAAGCACAGCTTAAGATTCATTTGGAAAAAGTGATTCGCTTTCTCACCTAATATGAATCATGCTTTATAAACAGAGAATAAAAACCATTTTACTCATTTTTACTACTGGTATAATTATTACAAGAAAGGGGGAACAATGAAAGCTGTGTATTCACTGATGTCCTTCGGGCTGGCTGCTGCTCCTCTATGCTCCCATAGGAACCTGTGAGTGGTTAACTTTCTTATGGCACCTGGCATGACACATCACCATCACTGATTTTTTTGCCTGTCTTCTCCTCCAGAACGTGAGCTCCTCAAAGGCAGGGATTTCTACCAGTGTATTTATCCTCTACAATATCCAGCACCATTACCAAAGGTTCAGTGTGCCAGGTACTATACTACTAATTTGACTATATATTCTTACTTAATCTTCACGAAACTCAAGAATCCTATAAAACAGACAGCAGTATCCCAATTTTTCAGAAGCTGATGCTAAGAATTATGAAGTCACTTGTCTAAGATCACATGGGTGGTTATACCTGGAACAGGAAGACAAAGTCAGTATCTGGAACAGGAAGACAAAATCAATATCTGAAAATCATGGCAGTAGGCCGGGCACGGTGGCTCATGCCTGTAATCCTAGCACTTTGGGAGGCTGAGGCGGGCAGATAACAAGGTAAGGAGTTCGAGACCAGGCTGGCCAATATAGTGAAACCCCATCTCTACTAAAAAATACAAAAATTAGCTGGGCGTGGTGGCACGCGCCTGTAGTCCCAGCTACTCAGGAGGCTGAGGCAGGAGAATCACTTGAACCTGGGAGACAGAGGTTGCAGTGAGCCGAGATCACACCACTGTACTCCAGTCTGGGCAACAGAGAAAGACTCCATCTCATAAATAAATAAATAAAATTTTAAAACATGGCAGCATTAGATCACTTTTGTATATGAGGAAGGCCATGCTGTGGGGACTAAATAATGGGGCCTTATGTCCCACACAGCCCCTGGAGGTCAAGTGTAATATAATCATTACTGTTCCTCATGATAACCTTGAGTTGATGAGAAAAGGTTGAATAATCTTCCCTTATTTAAGAAAGGGGAGAGGAAGGAAATCCATTAAAAGACAATATGGATATGAAAAACTCAAATGGTAACATTTTACGAAACTGGAATTCAACAGATCACCAACTCCACTTATCCTCGAATAATCAAAAAGATGATGAAAAAGGGCTTCTTAACTATCAAGTTAGATCAAATATATCCCATCAACTTTTTTAAAAAGCCTCCAATACTTGTTCGGGATTTGTTTATTCTTAATTGGCATTAACTGGCATGATTTTCCAGAACAAGTGCTCCACAACATAAATACCATAATACCATATTAAACTAAACTAAAACCACAACATAATACCATAATCCCACCAGAATGGCTAAAATTTAAAAGATGGATAATACCAAGTCTGGACAAGGATAGAGCAACTAAAAATCTCACACTGCTGATAAGGATGCAACTGGTACAAACGCTTGGGAAAATTATTTAGCAATATCTACGAAAGCTGAACATAACCTATAACTCAGCACTTAATTCCACTTCAGTACATACCTCAGAGAAATGCACACATATGTTCATTAGAATTAGTGAGCTACTATATACAACATGAACAAATCTCACAAACATTATGCTGAGCAAAAAGCAGATGCAAGCCGGGCGCAGTGGCTCGTGCCTGTAATCCCAGCACTTTGAGAGGCCGAGGTGGGCAGATCACTTGAGGTCACGAGTTCAAGACCAATCTGGCCAACACCGTGAAACCCTGTCTCTACTAAAAATATAAAAAAAAATTAAACTGGTATGGTGGTGCACACTTGTAATCCCAGCTACCTGGGAGGCTGAGGTGGGAGAATCACTTGAACCTGGAAGGCAGAGGTTGCAGTGAGCCAAGATCCCACCACTGCACTCCAGCCAGGGCAACCAGAGTGAGACTCTGTCTCCAAAAAAAAAAAAAGGGGGGGGCACATGCCATGGTGTTAGAAGTCAGAAGAGAGGTTCTCTTTGGGAAAAGGTAGTGATTGAAAAGCAAGAGATAGGCCGGGTGCAGTGGCGCATGCTTGTAATCCCAGCACTTTCAGAGGTCGAGGCGGGCGGATCACCTGAGGTCAGGAGTTCGTGACCAGCCTGACTAACATGTTACGATGAAACTCTGTCTCTACAAAATACAAAAAAATAGCCAGGCATGGTGGCACATGCCTGTAATCCCAGCTACCTAGAATGCTGAGACAGAAGAATCGCTTGTACCTGAAAGGCGGAGGTTGCAGTGAGCCGGGATCACACCATTGTTCTCCAGCCTGAGCGACAAGAGTGAAACTCCATCTCAAAAAATAAATAAATAAAAGAAAGAAAGAAAAGCAAGAGATGATCGTGTTTCATTGATCAGTTCCTTTTGAAAAGTCATAAGGCTATTATTTGTGCATTTACTAGATGTGTGCTATATCTCAATGAAAAGTAATGAAACTATTTTTTTAAAAGATCCAACAAGGGAAAAAACAGGAGGTGCCCCACTGAAATAAATCAAATGAAGTCATCTCTTCCTGATGTATATCCTAAAGCCTAAACCTTCCTGGTCTTCAATTTATACCTTAAAAGGTAGTCATTTACTCCCCTTTGTGTAAGACTGCCTTTCAATAAAAGTAAATATATTCTAAAATATGAAGTAGCATAATTTCCTATTACTATTAGAGTGATAAAGTATCAGAAAAAGCAGAAAATAATACCTCCTTTCAAAGTGAAAAAAATGAGACTTGGTGAATGTATCTGAAGGGGCATAATGCATGGCAAGGAAGAGGGATAGATACTCTTGGGGGTTGTTGTAGCAAATATTCTTAAATACTTCATTCAAAATCAAATGCCTCTGGAGGACAGGGAAGTTTTTTGAAGTTATTTCATGTGATTGAATAGATGACCTGGGTGTTCTTTCTAAGCCAATATAACACTAATACAGTAGAGCTATTGTCAATCTTCTGATTACAAAGACCTTCCTTTATACTATTACAAAATAGTTGCCAGACAGTGAGCAGTAATTCCTAAGTTGGTACATTCAAATACAGGCAGATACAGCCCGCCACACATTCAAAGATTTCACAGCCTACCATTTTTACCATATAGGCCCAGATGGTTTTTTTATTTATATTTAATCTACACATACCCGCCCAATTTCTACATGAACAAATTAAACAAGTACTATTATCATCCAGGGACCTGTACCACCATATTCACTGCAAAGCACAATTGCAGAATATCAGGATATTTATAAGTTCTGAAAAGTTCACCGTCTACTATGTACCCACAAGAGGACCTAAAATCATTATTACTATAATGTTGCTTGATAACAAATATATGGTTACAAGAACACAATCAAGAACTCATAAAAGGTGTTCTAACTTTCTGAAACCATACAACACATCTCACTGGAATAGCATACTGATTTTACCATCAGTCGTAATACAATAAACTCTCTTTCCCTGTCCCATTCACTTTTATTCAGACTTCCTATCTCAATTTAGAAATTACTAATTGTTAGAAACCTTTCCTAACTTCTCCCTCCAAACTAAGATAAATAACACTTTTACATGTTTTCATGGCATCCTGTTCTTCCCTGGTACTATATATAATTCCACGTGTTGATTATCTCTGTCTCCCTTCAAATCATGTGGTTAACCAGACAGAACTTGGAAAACCTTGAAGATGATGCAGTTTAAAAGACAGTAACATAATCTGACATAAGCTACACACACACACACGCACACAGATTGTTAATTCATTCAATCATAATTCAACTGAAACATAAAGTTGGTTTGAGAAGCACTCAGACCAGTAACTCATAAAAAGTATTTGTACTGTTTAGCCAGTTTTTTCCCAAAGATTTAAAAACAGCTCAGTCACAATCTCAACAGAACTTTATAGTTCTGATAAATTATGCCACATGCTTTCCCTAAAATGCACGCTCTAGAACTTGTTTATTCAATGACAAAGCCTATCACTGACCTCTGTAAGCCCTCTAGCTAACAGAGTGGAAGGAAGTGGAATATAAGGGAGGCTGCAAAACAACAGGGCTCTGGAACACTGGTTTTACCAGTTACTAGCTGTGTGACCTAGATCAAGTTCCTCTGCCTGCTGAACCTGGTTCCTCAGCTGTAAAACAAGCGTATCTCTTAGCATATCTCTTAGCTTGGATTGCTGTTATCAGGATGAGAAATAATGTATGACATGTCCAACATGCTACTTCAATCATAGGTGGGTACTTACAACTGATACCTCTTCTTTAGTTAAGAAAAAATCCATGTACAGAGACATTTCAAAACACACACAAATTAGCTATCAATATACTCCCACCACGAGATTTTTAATATTCTAATAAAAGTTAAAAATTCCTTTTTGGGAAAATAACCAATGATTAGATTAACTTTATAACTGTTAAAGGCAGATGTGGGTTCATGACATAATTATTCTCTTTCACAAACATGAAAAACCAACTTTTAGAGAATTTAGTCACTTTGGTTGTTATTGCTTCAACAATTTTAGTTATTAATTAACCCAACGACCCTTCAATAATATCAAGGATCTAACCTCTCCCTGAACCCAAGAAGAGATAATTTGGAGGGCACGGCTAGCTGAAGCCAGAGACATTAACACTGAGCTTTACATTCACCATGAATTGTTCTATGCTAAATATATCATGAATAAGGTGAGGGTCCTGGTCCACCAGATGTGCCCCATTTTGCATTACTTGTAATGCTATGCCTTCCAATATCTAATTCTCATTCTCATGCTCCTTAGCCCTTGACCATCATCGCCTATTGCTCCAGGCCATTCCCTCTGCTACCCTGATCCTCAATTCCCTTGCACCTGTCTCTCTATTACACGTGCATAGCAACATCTCAAATCACCTCTGCTCACTGCACTCCAGCCTTACTAACTTCTTAGCCATTTTTTGAACACCTCAAGTACACTCCTGTCTTTCTACTTTCCTGTTTCTTGTCCTGGAACAGTATTCCTGAAATAGCTATATAGCTTGTTCCCTCACTTTTGTCAGGTGTCTGCTCAAGTGACATCTCCTATGTGACTGCTGCAGAAAAACTGCAATCCCCCCTGGCAGGTACTCCCTTACTCTGCTTCAGTTTACTCCGTTCTGTTTATTACCATCCAACATAGCCCACTTACCAGTTCTAACATGCATGTTTTTTCACATTGTAAGATGAATTCTGGTTTTAGAAATAGTAAAATCAATAAAGTCCTACAATCTTTGACCACCAGGTGGCAGTCATCCAGTGTCATTGTATCTACATGCACACCCTTAAAAGTAGCCCTGTTTGATATTAAGTTAGGCACAATGTTGGCACTACATGTGCTGAGTTTAATTGCCATTTAAAATATTTCTCTTGATTTATATTGAAAAAAAATTTGCTAATATTTAACAATTTAAATTCAAAACTTTTTTTAAAAATCAAGTGTTCACAACCATGTAAACAGAACTCTTACAGACTGAGGGTGAGAGTATAAATCAAACAATTTTGGAAAGCTATTTGGCAGCTTTAGCTGACCATATGCATATTCCTAGCAATTCCACTCCGAGATGTATACTCAACAGAAATATATCCATACATTTATTTTTCTGTGATTTCATATAATGGAATATTATAAAGGAAACAAACCACAACTATGTCCCACAAAATAAATGAATCTTACTATATAAAGTTGAAACATGGCAATTGGACACAAAAGAGTGCATACTATATTATTTCATTTATACAAAAACAGGTAACATTAGCCTATGGTGTTAAAAGTCAGGAAAGTAACAGTGACTAGAGAGGGCATGAGAGGGCTTCTTAGGCACTGGAAATATTCTATTTGTTGATCTGGATGCTGGTTACACAGGTGTATTCAGTTTGAGATAATTCAACATGCTGTATACTCATAATCTATAAACTCTTCTATAAATGTCAAATTTCAATAAAAAGTATTAAGATTTTGTGTAGGCAAAAAGCACAGAAACAGAGCAAGGAGGCATGAATTTGGTATTAGAGAAGCAAATATCTGTCACTGGAGAAATGACTTCATCCAACCTCTTTAAAGGACTTAAGGAAGTAAATATTTTACTGTTAATAGGATTCCTTATCACAAGGAAAATAATGCACCTGAAGGAAGGAGAGACTGCTAAATATCTTGGAATGGATTGAAGAAACTCCAAAGTAACAAGAGGTTAGTAAAATTGAATCACAGCTCATAAGACTATTGCCCAGGACTTAACGTTCAGTTTAATCAGAGTGTTTAACTATTTCTTGTAAATGTAAAGTAACAACGAGTCTTACAGCCAGAAACTTAGATTTGGATACGTATATATATATGCCATACTAAACATACATTACATTGTTTGTTTGCCAAGTCAAAGCAAATCACGATACAATGACTATGGAGATTACAAACATGAACCACATGAGGTCCCTGCTTTCTGAAATTTATTATTACATATCAAAGAGGCTAAGACAACCATACAAAAAGCTATTACATGGATTTATAATGAGACTAGTGGTATTTTAAAAAAAAAAAAAAAAAAAGCACAAAGTTTTTTATTTAGTTTTTGTTGTTGTTGTTGTTTTCTTGAGATTGGGTTCTCACTGTGTCGCCCAGGCTGGAGTGCAGTGGTGCAGTCATAGTTCACCACAATCTCAAATTCCTAGGCTCAAGGAGTCCCCCTGCCTCAGCCTCCCAAATAGCAGGGAACTACATGTATGCACCACCATGCCCAGCTAATTTTTTTATTTTATTATTTATTTATTTATTTTATTTATTTATTAAGTTTTTTGTTTTTTTTTTTTTTGGTAGAAATGGAGTCTCATCATCTTGCCCAGGCTGATCTCAAGCTCCTGGGCTTACATGATCCTCCTGCCTCAGCCTCCCAAAGTACTGGGATATAGGTATGGGCCACCACACTCAGCTCAAAATAATTCGTTTTTCCTTTGAGACAGGGTCTCAACTCTGTCACCCAAGCTGGAGTGGCACAATCTTGGCTGACTGAAACCTCCGCCTCTGAGGCTTAAGCAATCCTCTCACCTCAGCCTCCCAAGTATTGGGACTACAGGTACACACCACCATACCCAGGTAATTTTTGTATTTTTTGGTAGAGATGGGGTTTTGCCACGTTGCCTAGGCAGTCTTGAACTCCTAGGCTCAAGCAATCCACCTACCTCAGTCTACCAAAGTGCTAAGATTATAAGCATGAGCCACTGCACCGGGCCCAAACTACTTTTAAAAAAAGAAAAAGGGGAATCCTGTTAATGATTATAAGAAACCTTTCTGGCCAGACACGGCGGCTCACACCTATAATCCCAGCACTTTGGGAGGCTGAGGTGGGCAGATCACTGGAGGTCAGGAGTTTGAGACTAGCCTGGCCAATGTGGCGAAACCCCGTCTCTACAAAATATACAAAAATTAGCCGGGCATGGTGGTGGGCACCTGTAGTCCCAGCTGCTCAGGAAGCTGAAACAAGAGAATCGTTTCAACCCGGGAGGCAGAGGCTGAAGTGAGCTAAGATCGTGCCACTGCACTCCAACCTGGGCAACAAGAGCAAGACTCCATCTCAAAAAAAAAAAAAGAGAAAGCTTTTCAGAAGCATCTAGAACTGTGCTGTCTAATCTATCTACTAGCCTCACATGGCTGTTTAAATTAAAATTAAACAAAATTTAAAACTCAGTTCTGCAGTAGAACTGAACCACCTTTCAAGTGCTCAATGGCCACATGTGGCCAGTGGCAATTGTACTGAACAATACGTAGAATATTATCATCATTGCATAAAGTTTTATTGGACAGGTGATCTGGCGTATTCAGGAGTTAGAAAGATGCACAGAAAAAGGGCATAAGAACAGTTTATCTAATATTTGGGGGAAAACACTCTTTTTAATCATTTTTTTTTTTTTTTTTGAGATGGAGTTTCGCTATTGTTGCCCAGGCTGGAGTACAATGGCGCGATCTTGGCTCACTGCAAACCCCGCCTCAGGTTCAAGCGATTCTCCTGCCTCAGCCTCCCAAGTAGGTGGGATTATAGGCATGTGCCACCATGCCTATCTAATTTTGTATTTTTAGTAGAGACGGGGTTTCTCTGTGTTGGTCAGGCTGGTCTCGAACCCCTGACCTCAGATGATCCGCCCGCCTCAGCCTCCCAAAGTGCCAAAGAGAAGGATCCATTTATTCAACAAACATTTGCTGAGCATCTTCTATGTGCTAAGCACAATGGTAACAAATAGATACAAAAGCATTTAAACAACTAACTATTCAGCAAATATCACAATAGCTTAAAGACTGCAAAGTCCTAAACAGGAAAGAAACCAACCAACTCTGCTGTTGGCCTGGCAGTGCTTCCTCAGAGACAGCAAGAAGGGCAGTAACAACATGCCATCTCTGGCATATTCTCTGAGGGCTGTTGACTCCTGTACTGCCCAATGCCCATCAATCTGAACCAATCACAATGAATTAGCAAAAAGCTAAGACAAAAAAGCTTCCTCAGAAAGAAAAGAGTTAATTAGGCTGGGCACAGTGGCTCACGCCTGTAATCCCAGCACTTTGGGAGCCCGAGATGGACGGATTGCTTGAGGTTAGGAATTCCAGGCCAGCCTGAGTAACATGGTGAAACCCTGTCTCTACAAAAAATACAAAAATTAGTCAGGCATGGTGGTTCATGCCTGTAGTCCCAGCTCCTTGGGAGGCTAAGGTAAGAGGATCACCTGAGCCCAGGAGGTGGAGGTTGCAGTGAGCTGAGATCATGCTACTGCACTCCACCCTGGGTGATAGAGAGAGACCCTGTCTGAAAAAAACAAACACACAAAAAAAAGAGTTAATTAAGTTAATAAAACCTTTATTAAGATATAAAATAAACAAAAAAAAAAATCCTCGCCAAAATCTCAAAGAATACCTTTTAAAAGGAACATCAAAAAATTAATATTTTTCAAACAACTACCCAAGAGAAATACACTGGGAACTAAGGGGATATAAAGACATACAGTCTGTGGCCTCCAGGAGGTTTGATCTACTTTGTGAAACAGAATGTTCATGAATAATCACAATGCAAGCAAACATTGTATGTGGTATATTCAGAAAATAATTACAGAATAAACTGTGAGTTGAAAGGGGCCTAGAAGTCTTTTAACCCAATCCTCTCCCTTGTCTTGAATTCATTCTACAGTATCCTTTGGAGACAATATTCCACCTAAGTGCACTAAGGATGAAGGTATCATGACCTCACAGAGAGCTCCAAAGCAACTGAAGATGGAGGCCAAAAGGAGTCGAAGATAGGAGCTAACATTCAGAGATCTTTAGAAATATGGATTTGGGAGCCAAGTGAATATCCAGTAAATCCGATACTAATAATGTAGAACAATAAACTAAAGTGCCATTATGACATAGGGTCTATTATAACACAAGTCTGGGGGAAAAGCAATGGATGTTGAAAACCATCCCCAATATTTGACTATGGAAAAGAGAATACAATAAATGAACACAAAATTCTGTTCTATCTTCCCCCTAATCACTCCTAGCTCTCAAATGTCTGCAAACTATTTCTGTTTCCACCTGAGCAAGGAGAGGAGGAAAAACTAGTCTTTACTAAGTAGCTATTATATGTCAAGCATGACGCTAGGCACTTATTGTATATCATATAATATACGTAGAACCAGAGCTTTACTGGTGATGGGACCTCCCCAGAGAGGGACTCAAGGAAACTATCTGGCCTAGAATCCAAATCTATTGATATTTTAGAGACATTTCAAAGACAGCTTGATGAAGAAAGAGTAGAGACGAAGACAGAAGATCTAGACTGGGGTTCTGGTCCTGCAGTCCTGTGACTCTGCAAAAGTTGCTGGAACTCTCCAGGTACCAGCTTCTTAAGATCTGCCCCATCTACTTTACAGGTGGTTCTAAGGATCAAAATGGGATAACATGTAAATACAACACATCATTGATATCCATTTATTCATTTAACAAGAGTTAATGAGCATCTGTATTATTCTAGACTCCAGGGTAACAGGAGCAGCAAGATTGGCAGGGCCCCTGCTTTCATGGAACTTATGTTCTAGCAGGTGGGAGGCAGTTCATAAACACAAGCAAGCAAGAGTTTCGAACAGTGATGAACGCTTTCAGGAAAATAAAACAGGGTCATGAAAAAGCATGAGTAGGGGAAAGGGAACTGCTCTGGATGAGAGAGTCATAGAACGTGTTACAGCTGAAGTAACATAGGTGAGACCTTGAAGACCTCTTCAGTCAATCGAACTGCTGAGGAAACAAGTGTTCTAGACATAAGGAACAAGATAAGCTTCACATGTTTGAAGCACTGAAAGAGGTACACCTGGAACACAATAAGGGCTGAAAAAAGGAGGAGATGAGGTGGAAAAGCAGACAAGGGCCAAATCCAAGATGGTATTGAACCATTATAAATATATTTTCATTACTATAAAGGTCTTCTTTGTTTTCAACACAGCCTAATAAATGGAGACATTTATGCAAATATCCAGAGTACACAGTATCAAAAGTAAGACACTTACAACTTTCCAACTGAGCAATGCCACTGCCAAGAAACAAGTAGGTGTATCCTATACAAAAGTCCTAGGCATAAAATTCTTAAGAACCATATCTAAACAAAGATATCATTTATTATGACATACAGCCAGTGAAATAATCAGAAACTTATTTATGGTAAATGGAAGTGAGAAAACTAGAGAATTTGAGTTTTTACCATTTAAAGTTCTTATCAGAAAAATCAGTTCATTTCAGTAAATATATATCAAGCACCTATTACATAAGCACTATAGATAGATACAGCAATGAACAAAACAATCATGACTTAACAATTGAGCAGATCTGTATCATAAAACCAGAGCTGAATCTCAACTTATTTTACATTTCTGCATTTCCTGAAAACAGGTGTATACACTTAGTCACATGTACCTGTCAGAAAGCAAACTTACCAAGGAATTCTTAATCACTTCACTTCTATAAAATTCTGGAAAAGAAGAAAACAGAACAATAAGTGATATGAAAGGAAATAAGCCCATTAACCAACTCTTAATCCTCTAAATTTTTTAACATATGTTCAAGTAAAACATTTAAAATATTTTCAAAGAATTCATTCTTTCTATATCTGTTAAAAAAAAAAAAAGTAAAAATTAAATGAAAGTGTTTTAAAGGGAAAAAAATTCAGTAAAGAAGGTTAAAACATTTCAGATTTGCTTTAATAATTACGACCTTACTGACTGCTTTTTCCTCCCATTCTAATTTGAGCCCTTAAAAGCTCCAACTTTCTTCCCTCCCCACTTCCACCCTCACAACTGACTCCATTTGCTCTGTTTTTCTCAAACATCTCTAATCATTACCCATTGTAGTACTATGGAGTGAATACTGATGTAGGTTACCTGGGTGCTAGTGTTTTAATCTAGGTTACCTG
>NW_012107297.1:351539-353611 GCF_000951045.1 Mandrillus leucophaeus
TATTACAAGGTATTTTACATTATACTGTATATATTTTTGTGTTGTTTGAATTCAAGTATATTTTACTGTTAAGTCAGTGAAAAACACAATAAAAATAATCTTTTTCTTTTGAGAAAGCAAATTCCTTAGCTTAACCTGCAAAGTGTCTAAATTAAACAGTTTTTGCAGTATTTCCAGCTCTAAGATGAGTGGTATCATTCCTTCTTCCAAAACTTTGTTAACTTGGGGGCTGGCCCACAGTTTCTTCATCTTTCAAAGGACAATGACACCCGGAATGTAATAGGGTTTTTATGAGGCTGAAATAAAATAATGTATTTAAAATATTTTACAATCTTTATTAATAAAATAGTTTTTAAACAATTTTATTGTTTAAACAAAATTGTTTAAAATTAATAAAATTTTATCAATAAAATTGTTTAGTTTTTTCCATTCAATGTGAGCAAAATCATACAAGTAAATTTTCTTTTTTTTTTTGAGACAGGGTCTCATTCTGTCACCCAGGACAGTGGTATGATCTTGGCTCACCGCAACCTCCGCCTCCCGGGTTCAAGTGATTCTCCAGCCCCAACCTCCTGAGCAGCTGGGATTACAGGTGCGCACCAGCACCACTTGGCTAATTTTTGTTATTTTTAGTAGAGAAGAGGTTTTGCCATGTTGGCCAGGCTCGTCTTGAACTCCTGACCTCAAACGATCCACCTGCCTCAGCCTCCCAAAGTGCTAGAATTACAGGAGTGAGCCACTGTGCCCAGCCTAAATTTTCAAAAAGATACCATTCAAGACCTGCCTCTACATGAAAGGGACCATTAAATACAAATATTTCTCTATGTAGCCATGCTAAGACAGAAAGAAAAAAAGCAATCACAGATTGCACAGCATGGTTCCAGTGGCACGTTTTAGCTATTCTGCAGCATCCCATTCATTCAACAAATGCATAAATGCCTCATTCTAATACTCATAGATATGGTGTATCTATTCAATGCAAAACTATGCAGACACTATGCATAACTTCTCCTACTATGAATGTGGACTCTTAATAGGAGAAATACAAACTTAAGCTACACTGCAAAACTATTTTTCACCTAACAGGGTGGCAAACATTCAAAAGTCTGCACAGGCTTGGTGGTGAAGCTGTGGGGAGAAAAGCACTCACACATAAAACAGCTCCCACGGAGGACAATTTCGCAATATCTACCAAAACTACAAGTACACATTCTCTTTGTCCTAGTAATTCCACTTTATGAAATTTACCCTATCAATATACTGCCACTCATACAAAACAACGTATTATAAAGTTATTCAATGCAATACTGTGTGTATAGCAAAAGACTGGAACCATCTAAGTGTCCACTAATAGGAGCCAGTTATGGTGTATCTATTCAATGCAAAACTATGCAGAAAAAAAACAAAAATCAGGGATGCTGTCTATGAATCAATATGGAGAAAACCCTACGATAGTAAGTGAAAAATGCAAGGTATAGAAACATAAATAGTATGGTACACTTTGGGTAAAAAAGAGGAGAGAAAGGAATAAGAATATTTGTATTTGTACTTGTATTTGCAAAAAGAATCTCAGGAAAGACAAGAAATGAGTAACAGTGGTTATCAGGGTGGGGTAGAAAACTAAGGTGATGGAAGGCCAGTGAAAGGGAGGCTTTAATATGAACCTTTATATCTTTGCATATATACACATATATATATATTTTTTTACCTACTAAAAAAATTAAATTAAAAAGACAAAAATATTTGAGGGCCTAGTATGTGTCAAGCGTGGTTCTGCAGTTCTGCATATTGGGGTCAGAGCAATGAGCAAAAGTGACCTGAAAATCTCTGCCTTCATAGAGCTTACATTCTAGTGGAAAGAGACATACAATAATCAAATAATTAAACATACAGTATGTCAAGTGATCTTAAGTACCGCAGAGAAAAATAAAGCACAGAAGACAGAGGAGAACAATCACAATTTATAAAAGCATTAGTCAGTGATCAAGGAGACTTTCTCTGAGAAACATTTGGAATAAAGTCCTGCAATTCAGAAGGAGCAGGGCTGAAAGGGAAAAAAAAAAAAAAAAAAA
>NW_012107297.1:355461-356737 GCF_000951045.1 Mandrillus leucophaeus
CTCAAAGGAAAAAAAAAGAAAAGAAAAACAAACTTGATTGTATAAAAAATGCAAGTTTAACAGAAAACCAAGTTTAGAACCCATCCATCCATTAACACAAGGCTTTGTTCTCTGGGGATATAATAACTAGTTTGATTGAAAATAAGACAGTCTCCTAAAAGCACTACAAGGATGTCAAAAGTCAAAAAATTTCACACATCTCTTCTTAAATTTCACACATATCTTCTTTGGATCTGCTGTGAATTTACCTGAAATAAAAGAAAAACTTAGAAACCAGCATTTTGGATATTCTTCAATAAAAAACTGTCTTCTGACACTAAGAAATGTCACCACTAAACAGGTGGTACGGGTGGTTAATCGAGAAGAGTCAATTGGTCTCTTATCATGGTTGTTCTATACCAAGGACCAAACAAGGATCATAAAATATTCACGTTTGTTATAACAGGTCCGACCAACAAGATACAACAGCATTAACTAGAATTACTACAGAAAGGGCTTCCCAGCTCCTCCTATGGTAGTTAAAAGTTCGTAAAGCCCAACAAAGTTCATGAATAGGCTTCATTCAACCATGACATTTTGGAATGGGAGGAATGCTGAGAAATCACCAATCCCTTCATTTTAATGATAAATTACTAAAGCTGGCAAGAGGGAGTAAACGCCCTATCCAAGAGGCTTGACAGCTAGTGCCATATTCAACAGCTACACCAGACCCTGGACTTCCCCGGGTCTGTCACCAGCTAGCTATTCCCTACCTGTGTTGATGATTATCTCACTGAGATAACTTCAAAAAACAGTCAATGGTAACTGCTAAATTCAAGATATAATCTGAGCTAAAAGAGAAAAAACAAAAACAAAAAAGTCACTTCGCTTTCATCATATCTCTAGACAAGTTTTTTAACATGATCATCAACCAGTCCCATGACTACTCGTTTTAGAAAACACTATTATGATTATTACAATTCTAATTGCTATCATTTTCCAAATTCCCAAAATGTGCTAAGTACTGGTGTTAATTACTATTATCAGAGGTAACACTGGGGTAAGAACACAGAAGTTTTGTTAAGATAACCAGGACTGATTATACAGAAACTCATCAAAAATTTAAAATACTCCAGCACTGTCATATATTGCTAGTGATATAACCAATTAGTGAGCAGTAGACTAAATGTTTTAAGGCCTACAAAAATGCTTATACCCTTAAACCAAATAGTAGCCAACCTGTTTCATTTTCCTTCTGGACATATAGGAAGCTTACATTTCCCAGTCCCCTTTCCAT
>NW_012107297.1:359877-361223 GCF_000951045.1 Mandrillus leucophaeus
GCGCCACTGCACTCCAGCCTGGGCAACAGAGCAAGACTCCATCTCAAAAAAAAAAGAGGGGGGGGAAGAAAGATCTGCAAGAAGGTAGAAGCACTAGTCATGTGAATATGTGAAGGAAAAGTATCCAAGTCAAATAAATGTCAAATGCAGAGGTCTTTAAGTTAGTTAAAACCAATGCATTCAAGCAACAGCTACACGTTCAGCTAGCTGGAACACAGACAGCTGGAAGAGTAGCAGAAATTGAGTTCAGAGAGGTAACCAAGAACCAGATCATGAAAGGCCTTCTAGGAAACCATAAGGATTTTAGCTTATACTCTGAACGAGATGGGAAGCCATGGGAGGGTTCTGAGGAGAGAAATAAAGGGATGTGACTTTGATTTTAACAGGATCTCAGTTGAGAACAGACTGAGGGAGTTGCACGAGCAGACAAACCTGTTAAACATCTACTCCAACAATGTAGTTAAAAGATGACTGTGGTTTGAAGATAGCAAGAAGTGATTAGGTTATCGATATATTTTGATAGTAAGAGCCAAAAGTATATGCCAAAAGACTGGATATGAAACGTGAGAGAAAGAAGACAATCCAGGATAATTCCAAAGTTTTTGGCCAAGGAAATGGAATTACCATTTTCTGATATAAGCAAGAATACAGGAGGTGGATCACAGCTGGAATATCAGAAGCTCAGTTTTGAACATATCAAGTTTAAGTTACCTACTAGACTCCAAATGGAGCTACAGAGTAGGCAACTGGATTACAGGGGTATGAGTTCAAAGGAAAGATCAACAGGTGACATTTAAAACTGTAAGACTTGACCCAGGCCTTGGTGGCCCCCGCCTGTAATCCTAGCACTTTGGGAACCAAGGCAGGTGGACTGCTTGAGCCCAGAAGTTTGAGACCAGCCTGGACAACACGGCAAAACTCGGCTCTACAAACAACAAAAAAAAATTAGCTGGGCATAGTGGTGTGTGCCTGTAGTCCCAGCTACTCGAGAAGCTGAGGTGGGAGAATCACCTAAGCCCCAAAAGGTTGAGGCTACAGTGAGCTGTGATTCTGCACTCCAGCCTGGTTGACAGAGTGAGACTCTGTCTAAGAAAAAATAAATAAAAATAAATAAAACTACAAGACTTAAGTAAGATCGCCAAATTAAGTAATATAGAGTTCATCTTCTGATGTATTCAAGACAGTTGGAATTCCAGGAGAGGGCAGGCACTTACATTTCATGGGTCAGAAAATAACTATGAAAAACAAACTTGAGGGCTGGGCGCAATGGCTCACGCCTGTAATCCCAGCACTTTGGGAGGCCAAGACAGGCGGATCACGAGGTCAGGAGATCAAGATCATCCTGG
>NW_012107297.1:362323-363691 GCF_000951045.1 Mandrillus leucophaeus
TCATATATTGCTAGTGATATAACCAATTAGTGAGCAGTAGACTAAATGTTTTAAGGCCTACAAAAATGCTTATACCCTTAAACCAAATAGTAGCCAACCTGTTTCATTTTCCTTCTGGACATATAGGAAGCTTACATTTCCCAGTCCCCTTTCCATTTAAAAAAGACAATTCAGTCCAGGCGCAGTGGCTCACGTCCATAATCCCAGCACTTTGGGAGACTGAGATGGGCAGGTCACTTGAGTTCAATAGCTCAAGACCAGCCTGGCCAACGTGGTGAAACCCCATCTCTACAAAAAATACAAAAATTAGCTGGGTGTGGTGGCGCATGCCTGTAATCCCACCTTCTCGGGAGGCTGAGGCAGGAGAATCACTTAAACATGGGAGGCGGAGGTTGCAGTGAGCTGAGATGGCACCACTGCACTCCAGCCAGGGCAAACAGAGTGAGACTCCATCTCAAAAATAAATAAATAAAATAAAAAATAACAAGGACAATGCAACTGATTTATGGCCAATAGAATGTAATGAAATTGATATGGACCATTTCCATTTAAAACTCTCCCACAAGTAATCCTTCTATACCTGGCCGTGTCTGAGGCCATGTATTGAGGACACCAGCAGCCCAAACTAGAAGGAACCTGCATACCTGAGTCATCACTTAGAAGAAAGCTGCCAAGATAGCGCCTGATAAAGGACACCTGCACTGGACTTAGTATAAGAAATGTATTATGGTAAGCCACGAAGAGTTGTGGTATTTGTTACAGTAGCTACCATTAAGCATTCAGATGAATACAATTGTTTTAAAAATATGGAATGGGCTCGGCACAGTGGCTCATACACATAATCCCAGCACTTTGGGAGGCCAAGGCAGGTATAGGATCACCTGAGGTCGGGAGTTCAAGACCAGCCTGGCCAACATGACAAAACGTTGTCTCCATTAAAAATACAAATTATCAGCTGGGCGTGGTGGCAGGCACCTGTAATCCCAGGTACTCAAGAGGCTGAGGCAGAAGAATTGCTTGAACCTGGGAGGCAGAGGTTGCAATGAGCCAAGATTGCACCATTGCACTCCAGCATGGGTAACGGAGCAAGACTCTGTCTCAGAATGAATGAATGAACGAATGAATGAATGAATAAATAAATAAATAAATAAATAAATAAAGCAATGGTTAGACTGAAAAGTGAGAATGAAATAAAATTACATGAGGACGGTGGAATTTGAGTCCTTTTCCCATCCTTAAAAATTATTGCTGGGCATGGTGGCTCACACCTGTAATCCCAGCACTTTGGGAGGCCAAGGCAGGTGGATCACAAGGTCAGGAGTTCGAGACCAGCCCGGCCAACATGGTGAAACCCCATCTCTACTAAAA
>NW_012107297.1:364268-371380 GCF_000951045.1 Mandrillus leucophaeus
TGATTGTGCCACTGCACTCTAGCCTGGGTGACAGGGTGAGATCCTATCTCGAAAATAAATATATATATATATATATATATCACTTGAATTTTTCACCTTTGCCACAGGACAAGATTCAAACAAGTCTCAGTATCTTTTGTTAAAATGATGTCACCTTTTGTTAGCATAAATACATCTTTAATCACATCAAGATTTTTATGATCCTCATAAAAATCTGTCTTACCTACTTCATAAGACATCATTATCTCTACTTTACAAAAGGGGACAGTGAAGTTCCAGAAACCATGATCTTCATCAAAAGTCACAAAGCTAGTGAGTAGCTGGGCTAGAACTAGTATGGAAGTATTTTCCATCATAATCCAACATTACTATCATTTTACCATGCTTCCTCTCTTACACCATCCCACCTAAGCCAACTGATTATGTCTCAGTGCCTCTCATCTAATATGCATTCTGCAGGTGGTTGTGATTTTTAATCAAATATTTGGTCTGCTCTTAGAATTTTCACTTACAGAAGAATCCACAGTATAATACATAAAACTGAATTAGAGAAAACTATGTCATTCTTCTGAAAAAGATCCTATATATACAGGAAATTACAGATATGAGAAGATATAAACTAGGTCCCTATTTTACCATAATATTAAAGAAAAGAAATTTATTACATTTTTATAACAGTAAAATTACTACAGGATACTGGATTCCATCTACTTGAAATGCTAGGTACTAGACCATTAATAGCTAACATTCATAAAGGAATGATAAACTTATCAATGTAAGGCTCAGTTATCTGAAAGAACTATCCAATTGCCATTTTTCTTTAGTATACATCCCAACTGCTCATATTTTCAGACAGCAAAACAATTTAGGTTTCCGAGAAGCTGCAACAGCAGGAGGCACCGAGAATCACTTGTGTTACAAAAAAAAATAAAAATATAACAATCTGTGGGTTGCAAGTCCACAGATTCCCTTACCCTTATATATCTTTTCAGTACTACACAAGTGAAGTGTAAAGTAGGTATCAAGGAGCTGATGGCCATTTCTATTAACAATGTTCCGGGCAGCAATGTTCCGAAGATGTCGAAGACGCCGCTGAAAAATAACAAAAAGAGAAGGCATTCAGCTTTTTCCTCCTATAAAATTTTCTGAAAGTTGCAGTTCAAAAATGAAATGTAATAGGTTGTCTCAGTCATTTATTTATTGAGCCAGAAACCATAACCCGGTCTCTTATTTATGCCTCAGCATCCCCTCTGTCAAACAGGAATTATACCTGCCCTATCTCATTTACCAGGTGGTTGAAGAATGAAGTGACAACAGACATGAAATATTTTTGAAAAGGACTAATGTTATGTAAGCGCTATATACCCATATAAGAGCATTAGTATTCCTTGGAACATAAACTAAATAATAATTTGCTTTTCTCCACAGAGGGATTCTGATAGACATGTAAAATCCATCTCATACCAACAGATAATCACCAGTTAACACATAACACTCACCCCTGATGCTACTTCAGTCTAGATGCCAGATTATCTATACAAGCAGGAAAATGAGGCCACAGCCAAAAAACAAAAATAGTGACTCACTGGTCACTCCATCCAGTCAATAAAGCAACTGCGGTGAGCTTCCATTCAATTCTCATTTCACCAGTAATCAACCAGTCTCAATTTCCTAATCAGGCCTCCTTCCTAACAATTTCGCCAACCAAACTCTTTAATGATTTGAAATCACAAGTTTGGAAACGCAAAAGCTTCAGAAGCAATAGTAGAAATCAACAAAAATACAAAATAAGCTTAAGGGATAGCCAAATCAACTCATACATCAAAAAGAGAATGTTGGCAATGCTGAAGTCTGGGCACAGCAGATTCATCCCCAAAAGTTAGTTCCCTATGTCAGACCATTATCTTCAGAGAGTTAAAAATAGAAAGCAAGTGCTTACACTTAAAATATGCTTAAAGCTCTCCTTCAGGCTGAAAGACAGTTCACTCTCCTGGGGTAAGTCCACTTTCAATTACATGCGCAGTCAGCCAGAAGAGCTCAGGTCTTTTTCCCTTGCACATACCAACCCAATCCTTTCTCCCAATCTAGAGATTAAGATTCTTTGAGAGAAAAGGTTATTGTCTAATAAATTTGTTTAATCCTCTAAGTATGAAAAGCCTCAAACATATTTACAAAAAGTTTCCTGGGCTTACTCTAAAAGGCTCATTTTTCCACAATCTGCCAATGGTTTCCATTTCACACCCTGGATTACAGCAACCATTTTCTCCTGCTACATACTTTTCATTAGCCCTTTCAGTCAAAACTTTAAAAACAGGAACCACTAATTATCTCTATACAATAATCACATATATTTTGCTATAAGAATGCAATCCTGCTCCTCTGTTCAAAGACCTGAAAACATCTGGAATATCTAGGATAATGTACAAACATCCCAACATTGTGTTCAAAGCCCTCTACAATCTGACTTCTCTATATACCATCCTTACTTCCCACCAGATCTTCCACATACTCAACCCCTCAGTCACACATGACTGCTTAAAGTCCATCAAAAAGACCATGCACTTTCCTAGCTCCATGCATTTGCTGATGGTAGATCTCAATGCCCATCCTGCTCTTTAAGGAGATCCTATGCATATTACAAAGTTTAGGAAAGAAGATTCCTGCCCTTCCTGATTTTCCAACTGAAACTGAGGCAGGAGAATAGGGTGTCCAGGGACCTAAGGCCAACCTAGAACTAAATCTAAAGGAAAACCCCAACTTTCCATGTCTGAGTAACAAAAGGACCAAAGGCTACTCCCTTTGCAAACCCCCCAATATGATTGGGTGCTTTCCATAACCAATCAGATGTTTGCATAGGAGTGTAACTTGGTAACTTCAGCCTCTGATTGGCAGTTTTCTGCAACCAATCAGACTGATTGCAGGCCACCACTTCATTTGCATGGTGTGAACACCAAGTGGCCAATGGGAAACCTCTGGGGGTATCCGGACCCTAGAAGATTCTGTAAGGGGACCCTTGAGGGGCTGCTCAGGCCCACTCCCACCCTGTTGAGTGTACTTTCATTCTCAATAAATCTTTGCTTTTATTGCTCCACTCTTTCCTTGCTATGCTGTGCATTTTGTCCAATTCTTTGTTCAAAACACCTAGAACCTGGAGAACTTGCAGGGAAGAACCGCTACCAGTAACAAAATCAGTTGCTCCCTTAAAAAGGCTTGATAGAAACCATTACCGCCGATCGCGGTGGCTCACACCTGTAATCCCAGCACTTTGGGAGGCCAAGGAGGGCGGATCACGAGGTCAGGAGATCGAGACCATCCTGGCTAACATGGTGAAACCCTGTCTCTACTAAAAATGCAAAAAATTAGCCGGGCCTGGCAGCGGGCAGCGGGCACCTGTGGTCCCAGCTACTCGGGAGGCTGAGGCAGGAGAATGGCGTGAACCCGGGAGGCGGAGCTTGCAGTGAGCCGAGATCGCGCCACTGCACTCCAGCCTGGGCAACAGAGCGAGACTCTGTCTCAAAAAAAAAAGAAAAAAAAAAAAAGAAACCATTACCATCACTGTACTGTTAGCATTTATTAAATGTTTACCATGTGCCATGCACTGTGCTAAATATGTGCTGCATTCCTGTGATCATTTAATTCTCATAACAACCCTAGAAGGTTAACTATTAATCATTATTCTTTTTTTTTTTTTTGAGATAGAGTCTCACTCTGTTGCCTAGGCTGCAGTGCAGTGGCGCAATCTCGGCTCTCTGCAAGCTCCACCTCCCGGGTTCACGCCATTCTCCTGCCTCAGTCTCCCGAGTAGCTGGGACTACAGGAGCCCGCTGCCAGGCCCGGCTACGTTTTTTGTATTTTTAGTAGAGACGGGGTTTCACCATGTTGGCCAGGTTGGTCTCAAACTCCTGACCTCAGGTGATCTACCTGCCTCAGCCCCTCAAAGTGCTGGGATTACAGTTATGAGCCACCACACCCCAGTCAATCCCAACATTTCTAAGTAACCAAATATAAAACAAAGAAAATAATGAATTACAGGAGAGATCTCAAAAGAAGGAAAGAATGCAGAAAGCAAGCCAAGGATTATACCCTATATATTTGGATATGTATTTCTATCTAAGTACTACATATACCTAAAAGATATCATTTGGTCTTTATACTCCTTTATTACTACAGAACACAAGGAAATAACCAATTCTTCGACTCAAGAGAATAACTTTATGACACATGCAATTATCATGAAATTGACTGCCTTACAAAGCAGTGTGCAGGGCTTGAACAGAGATCGAATCTGTAATAGATGCATGAATATTATTACCAAAGAGATCTCCGCATTATGTAGCAATTAGCACGACCACCTCCAAGATACCTTCCGATTCTAAACTCTACGATTTCATCTGGGTGATTACCAGTGTAATCCATTAATGCAAATAAACAGAACTAACCACATTCAGATCATTTTATAAGAAGGTTTACAAAAAACAAACTCCACAAACTGACCAACTATACTTAAAGCACTGACTGTGGGCTGTATGACTTTTTGCCTTTTTCCTTTATTTTACTTATTTCAAAAGCATTAGGGTATTTTCGTTATACCATATTTAAAATCCAAGATACTTATAGCAACTGGAATGGACAAAAGAAATAAACTTTTTCTTTTTTTTTTTGAGACAGGGTCTCTCTCTGTTGCCCAGGCTGGAGTACAGTGGTAGGTCAGAGTTCACTGCAGCCTCAACCTCCCAGGCTCAAGCGATCCTCCCACCTCAGTCTCCCAAGTATCTGGGACCACAGGCATATGCCACCATGCCCAGCTAATATAATTTTTTTTTTTTTTTTAAGAGACAGAGTCTCCCTATGTTGCCCACGCTGGACTTAACACTTGGGTTCAAGTAATCCTCCTTTTTGTGAGACAGTCTCACTCTGTCACCAGGCTGGAGAGCAGTGGCGTGATCTTGGCTCACTGCAATCTTCGCCTCTTGGGTTCAAGCGATTCCCCAGCCTCAGCCTCCCAAGTAGCTGGGACTACAGGTGTATACAACCATGCCCAGCTAGCTTTTTGTATTTTAGTAGAGACGGGGTTTCACCATGTTGGCCAGGATGGTCTAGATCTCCTGACCTCGTGATCCGCCCACCTCAGCCTCCCAAAAGTGCTGAGATTACAGGCATGAGCCACCGTGCCCAGCCGCTAATAAACTCTTTATGGGTAAATTACTGATGCAATTTTGGTGAAAAGCTGTAAATGTACATGTAAACCCTCTTGTGCCCTAGGTCTTGCCTTCTTTTTTAATAACATTCATTCCAGAGCCAGGCACAGTGGCTCATAACTATAATCCCAGCACTTTGGGAGGCCAAAGCAGGAGGTTGCAGTGAGCCGAGATCACGCCACTGCACTCCAGCCTGGGCAACAGAATGAGTGAGACTCCATCTCAAGAAAACAAAAGAACAGGCCGGACACTGTGGCTCATGCCTGTAATCTCAGCACTTTGGGAGGCCGAGGTGGGTGGATCACCTGAACAGGAGTTCGAGACCAGCCTGGCTAACATGGCGAAACCCCATCTCTACTAAAAATACAAAATATTAGCCAGGCGTGGTGGCACACACCTGTAATCACAGCTACTCAGGAGGCTGAGGCAGGAGAATTGCTTGAACAAGGGAGGCAGAGGTTGCAGTAAGCTGAGATCATGTCACTGCACTCCAGCTAGGTGACAAAGCAAGACTCCGTCTCAAAAAAAAAAAATGAAAGAACAAAGTCAGAGGACTGACATTACTATAAAGCTACAGTAATCAAGGCAGGATGGCATTGGCAAAAGAAGAGACAAATAGATGAGAACAGAATAGAGAGCCTAGAAATACACAAATACTGTCAACTATTCTTTGATAAAGGCTCAAAGACAATTCAAAGACAACAGTCAAGTCTTTTCAACAAATGGTGCTGAAAGTGGACATTCACATGCAAAAAAAAAAAAAAAAATGAATGTAGACACAGATCTTACACTTTTCACAAAAATTAACTCAAAATGAACCAGAGACCTCAGTAAAAATGCAAAACTATAAAACTCCTAGAAGATAATGTAGGGAAAAATCTCGGTGATCTTGGGTTTGTGATGACTTTCTAGATACAACACCAAAAGTATAATTCATAACAGATGAAACTGATAAGTAGGACTTAATTAAAATTTAAAACTTGGTTTTTCTTAGGCCTTGCAATGGTTCTGAGTGGTCTGAAACCCTTACCAGATTCTGATGCCCACCCACCAGATGGTTGGAGAACACAGGGCACTTCACATCTAAAAACCTGCCTAATGACTAAAACGGGGTAAGTCTTAACAGCACTTTTAGCCTACAGGAAATCCTCAAGGCTCATCCTTCAGCTGCTCTTGGGTATATGGTCTAGCGGTACTGCACATCCTAGAGGCACCATCGAGCATAAATATCAATGCTTTGATCTTTTCTAAACAGAATTCCTGGTCTGTTTAGAATTAATGGTCCAGCTATAGATATTTAAGCCAAACTTTTTTATGATCTAAATTGCTTCAAATATCTCAGGAAAGTAAAAACATTCTGAGTAAATAAAATTTAAATTTACACAAAAAAATTAAAATTTACATAAACTTTGGAATTACTCTTTAAGATAACATTCTATGCAGTTTTCTTTTTCTTTCATGTCTGTGACATAACTTCCTAAGATCGCCTTTTTTTTTTTTGGCAACTCTTAGGCTCAAGAGGTACATACCCAGGTTTTGTTACATGGGTAAACCGCATGTCTCAGGGTTTGGGGTACAGATAATTTTCCCACCCAGGTCATCAGCATAATGCCCAATACCTAGATTTTAAATCCTCACCCTCTTCTCATGCTCCACCCCTCAAATAGGCCCCAGTATCTACTGTTCCCTTCTTTGTGTCCATGTGTACCTATAAGAGAGAACATGAAGTTCTTTGTTTTCTGCTCCTGCATTAATTCATTTAGGATAATAGAATCCAGCTCCAACCATGTTGCTGCAAAGGCCATGATCTCATTCTTTTTTCTGGCTGTGTAGTATTGCATGGTGTATATGTATAACATTTTCTTTATCCAGTCTACCATTGATGGGCATCTAGGTTGATTCCATGTCTTTGCT
>NW_012107297.1:375915-377301 GCF_000951045.1 Mandrillus leucophaeus
AGAAATCTGCTTTAAAACTTAACAGTAGAATACAAACAACTTTTTTGTTTTGTTTTTATATTTTTGTTTGTTTTGTTTATGGCCTTGTAGATCCACAGTCCAATACAGTTAACTCTACCTGCAGCATCAGAGATGTTCATGCGATTCAGCTCAGGCCAATCAATCAGCACATTCTATTCCCCTGATCATAACATATGATCCAACTAGGGCTAACGAAAGACCCAGAAATTAAACTGTTGAGAGTTCTCTTTTTTTTTTTTTTTTTTTTTTTTAGATGGAGTCTTGCTCTGTCACCCAGGCTGGAGTGCAGTGGCGCAATCTCAGCTCACTACTGCCTCAGCCTCCCAAGTTGCTGGGACTACAGTTGCACACCACCACACCTACTAATTTTCGTATCTTTTGTATAGACAGGGTTTTGCCATTTTGGCCAGGCTGGTCTCGTACTCCTGACCTCAAATGATCCACCCGCCTCGGCCTCCCAAAGTGCTGGGATTACAGGCATGAGCCCTTGCGTCTGACCATGAGTTCTTTTCTTTCCTCCCACTGGCCCTGAACCTAGAAGGACATAGGGCTAGAGATCCTGTCAGTCATCTTTCCATCACAGTGAAACCAGGGAATGAAACCAACAAAGAAGAGAGCAGAGTCAAGAGATGTGGGATTCAGACCCTGCTGACACAATCTAAGTCTCAATCAAACTATACTTAAAATGAGTACTATGATGGCAAACATCAGCCCATCGCTTTAAAACTGTCAAAGATTACAACTAGGGAAAGAAATTATACTGTAATGTTTATTAAGGATTTATCCCATGGCAGGTTAGTAGTTGAGGAGTAACATTCTAACTTAGTGGCAAGATAAAAGAAATGTTTCACTTTTTTAAACATACCCACATTTTAGAAAACGATCATTTCTGTAGGGTCAATCTACATTCGTTGACACAGTTTTGAACCTCAATATAGGGGAAAGCAAGATTTAAAAAAAACAGTCAGATCACACACCAGAATTGACAGAACTCAAAGCCATTTTCAGTAGTAAAATATTTCACCTTTCCTTTGTATGCATCTAAAATTCTCTGGCTTCTGAGATATATTAATGACCAATGAGAACTGATGTGCCCTGAATCTTGCTCTGTATCAAGCACTGGAGAGTGATTCAGAGAGGCTGATAACCAAAAGACAAAGAAATGGCTCCCTTTCACCCTCCCTTGCTGGATCACTTACTTAAAAAACAAAAGTAGTATGGTTCTTGAATATAATTACTCCATAAATCCCCACCATCACCAAACTAAACCATCCCACACACAACTTTCACAACTCCCAGGGCCACAGGGAAGTACCTTCTAAATCGAGTTTGAGTCTGATTTGTTTAATCTATAAGAGTTGGCCA
>NW_012107297.1:380431-381614 GCF_000951045.1 Mandrillus leucophaeus
TTTTAAATCCTCACCCTCTTCTCATGCTCCACCCCTCAAATAGGCCCCAGTATCTACTGTTCCCTTCTTTGTGTCCATGTGTACCTATAAGAGAGAACATGAAGTTTTTTGTTTTCTGCTCCTGCATTAATTCATTTAGGATAATAGAATCCAGCTCCAACCATGTTGCTGCAAAGGCCATGATCTCATTCTTTTTTCTGGCTGTGTAGTATTGCATGGTGTATATGTATAACATTTTCTTTATCCAGTCTACCATTGATGGGCATCTAGGTTGATTCCATGTCTTTGCTTTTGTGAATAGTCATGTGGTCAAGCGATCTCCAGAAACTTCCTCAAATGCTCTACTTCATACTTTCACTGTTTTAAAATGCTCTTTGTGCATTATACTACAGTGGTAGTTTTAGGTGGCTGACTTGTGCTCTAGTAACATCCATCCCCAGAGTTGAATAGGGGATTTTAATTTTTAAATTAACATGGCTTTAAAATATTTGAAACACTACCTATCACATCCTTATATAAAGGTTAAAAACATTCACTAACATACAAAATCAAACTCTATTCAGCTTTGCTTTGGGGGACAGACAGATTATAGGGCACAATTCAACTACCTGAAATGTTGGCAGTGGGCAAAAGAGCAATATGACCCTAAATTCCTTAACTTTTTACAAATCTTTCAAATACAAATTCTAACACAAGAATTAAGTGGTCTGCATAGTAAATTTGAAACATCTGGCTGGTCATGGTGGTTTACACCTATAATCCCAGCACTTTGGGAGGCCAAGGAGGACACATCGCTTGAGCCCAGGAGTTTAAGACCAGCCTGGGTAACATGGCAAAACTCCATCTCCACAAAAATTAGTTGGGCATGGTGGCGCATGAATGTAGTTCTAGCTACCCAGGAGGCTGAGGTGCGAGAATCACTTGAGCCCAGGAAGCCAAGGCTGCAGTGAGCCATGATAGCGCCAACGTACTCCAGACTGGGCAACACAGTGAGACCTTGTCTCAAAAAAACAAAAAAAGAGAAACATCTGCTTTATTAAAAAAATAAAAATATTAGTATTACAATCATACTCATTTGTATGACTATAAACCAGTGCTTCCAAAAAACCTAGAATAGCTGTTTTGCTTCTTAATACCAGTAATTTTCTTAGAAAGCTGCTTTAGGCCGGCCGCGGTGGCTCAC
>NW_012107297.1:383568-385851 GCF_000951045.1 Mandrillus leucophaeus
CAGGTCAGGCCAGGCACGGTGGCTCACATCTGTAATCCCAGTACTTTGGGAGGCAGAGGCGGGCAGATCACAAGGTCAGGAGATTGAGACCATCCTGGCTAACACAGTGAAACCCCGTCTCTACTAAAAATACAAAAGTTAGCTGGGAATGGTGGCAGGCGCCTGTAATCCCAGGTACTAGGGAGGCTGAGGCAGGAGAATCGTTTGAACCCAGGAGGGGAAGGTTGCAGTGAGCCGAGATCGCACCATAGGACTCCTGCCTGGATGACAGGGTGAGACTCTATCTCAAAAAAAAAAAAAAAAGAAAAAGAAAAAGAAAAGGCAGGTCAAAGGAAAAGGAAAAATAATGGAACTAGTCAATGAACATGTGAAAAGATGTACAATCACACCCATAATTTTAAAATACACACATCAAAATAAATATTCCACCTTGTGGCCGACCGCAGTTTCCAAACATGGTTGCCCCAATACATCCCATCTGACATGCTCTCTCACGATGTAATGCTGCCACCCCTGTCATCCATGAATAAGGGAGGTCTATGTTTCCTCCCCCTTAAATGTGGGCAGAAATGAAGCTATGTGATTTCTGAGGCTAAATGATGAAAGGTGACATGGCTTCCACCTGGTCCTTTCGGGATATTCTTCCTTGGAACCCAGTGACTATACTGTGAGGAAGCCAACCAGTCACATGGGCTTCATAGGTGTTCTCTCCACAGCCTCAGCTGAGATTCCAGCAGGCAGCCAGGCATCTAAGTGACCATGTCCTGAGGCTCCGAGCCTCAAGAAATGACATCAAGATAATAAGCAGAGACAAGTTGTTCCCACCAAGCTCAGACCAAACTGCAGATTTCTGAGCAAAATTAATGATGATGATGTTATTTTAAGCCACTCAAGTTTTTGTTTGCTATGGAGTAATAGATAATTAAAGGGACTGATCTGATTAAAGAGTCAAACAATTTTAGTCTCTACTGGGGCTGACACGGGAAAGGAAGGACAACAAAGTGAGGAAAACATAAAACCGGTCTGCTTTGGAGCGAGGGCAATTTAGCAAAAATTATCACATTTTAAAATGCATATAAAATTTTACCAAGCATTTCACAAGTGATAAAATTGTGTGCAAATATGTTTATTCCAGTATTGCTATAAAAGCAAAAACTGAGTAACACTCTTACATTGTGGTACAATGTAAAAATACAATGGAAAACCATATTACCAGTTATTTTAAAAGGTCATTGAAAATGATGATATGAAACAAACAAAAGAACAAGAAATGTTTAATGTTCACATAAAGAAATATTACTATATACCTTGAATAATGTAGATCAGGGAGTAAATCCTCTAAGCTTTTCGGTGCACACCCAGTCTGTCTACATACTCTTCTTTTTTAGTTTGTTAACGATTCTTTAACAATATAACCATTCTTAGCTTATAGGTTGTTACAAAAACCAGCCATTGTTAGTCACAGTTTGCTGACCCCTGATTTAGATAAACACAGATATTATGAGATAATTTCTTAAAATAGTATTTGCCTTTGGAAATGTAGTCAAACTTGTCCTATACACCTTCTTTCATTCCCATGCTCAACTCCAGGTTCCATTTCTTTCTCAGGTCAGACATTTCCTCTCAGCCTGAGACCAGGCTCTAAGGCAGGCAAGAATTAAGGCCCAGATTATTTCTGGCAAATTTATATTACTGTTACTTTGTTATAACTTTTTGAGAGGTAACAAATATAAACCTGGGGGAAACTGGTTTTCCACATTTCCACAGAACGTAAAGATACTCAACTACTGAACTAAGAATTTAAGCTTGATCAATTCAAGTCAGTTTAAAAAAAAAAAAAAACAGAAAGGCGCTCTCTATATTATAGCACCTGTATTTTCCTAATCCTTTGATCCAACCTGAAAGCCTCACTGTGAAAATTTTGAAAGAACACAAGAATGCTTTAAAACTAGAGCCTGGGGCTATTGGCTATAAGCAAATGGTGCCAACCAAGTTACAGATTTAAACAAACAACCCCAACAACCCTAATCTCTCATAAAGCACTTCATAGTTCTGGTTGCTAATTGAGAGCTTTCTCTGGCACAAATTACACAACTTTGGAACTAAAGCCTTTATTCTGAAATTAACTCTGCTCTCCCACCAAGTTCAAATCAGTCTGAACTTAATGCAGTCATTTACTAAGCACTAAATTATAAAACTTCTCAACAGGAAAAAAAAAACTACAACTCTGAACTTTCTACACTTCTTATACATTTTGGCTCTGGGTTTCTTATTTCTACCCTA
>NW_012107297.1:386526-397811 GCF_000951045.1 Mandrillus leucophaeus
AAAAGAAAAAAAAGAAAGAAATATAAGACCAATGAAGAAACACACAGTTACACAGTATGACCTAGAGAAGATAAAAATTGAAGACAGAAAATAGCTATCAGAGGTCCAGATGTTGAATAAATAGCATGCCTGTAATTTGCTTCAAAATAACTGGAGGGAGGAAAGGAGGACAAGCAGGTAGGCATATAGATTAAACAAGATCTACCACGAGTTAATAGTTATTGAAGTGGGTTAACAGGTACCTGGGAGTTCATTATATTCCTCTCTCAATCTCTCTCTCTCTCTCTCTCTCTCTACACACAAACACACACACACACTACTTGCATTTCAATATACATTGATATAGTGATGAATATATTAATGTATAAAATATACATTTCCATAGACATTGAAATTTCCACAATAAAAATGGCTTAAAGTATTATCAATAGGAACAGAAAGAAAATATAAGAACATATAGGAGCCTAAAGAAAAACTGAGCTTACTGGGATAACTAATTAGATAATGGATGTGGTTAGGGATGAAGAGAAAATTGACAAAACAGATAAACAAGTCAAAGATAACCTCTAGGGAAAAGAGAACTAATCAATAAAGGTGTTAGGGCAATAAGGTAGCCATCAAAAATACACACACACACACACACACACACATCCTATGCCTTACATTAAATTCCAGAAGGTTTAAAAATATTTAACGTAAATAAAGCAAAAAGTACCCAAAGAAACCATGAAAAATTATTTTATAAACACAAAGGTCTAAAAATGATATTCAGAAGCTATAAAAGAAAATTACTACATAAAACACTTTAAAATTAGGCATGGCAAAAACTACCTTATGCAAAGTCAAAGGAAAAAAAAACCTAAGAAAAAAGTTTAATTCATATAAAAAAGACAATTTCACTAAAACATAAAGAATTCCTAGAAATCAAAAGTCCAACAACCCAACAGAAAAAAATGGCAAAAAAAATTAACAGATAATTCACAGAAAAATAAATACAAATAGCTCTTAAACATGAAAAGATTCTCAACCTCACTCATAAGAGAAATGCAAGTTAAAAACTACACTAAAATTGGCACAGACCAAGAAATCTGATAACATAGGTCGAGGGGCAGCCCCTGGTGAGTCTTTTTGCTGGTTGAGGATTTGCAGGGTACACATGGCAAGGGAGCTAAGCGCCAACGTGCTAACTCAGGCCTCTCTTCTTATAAAGTCACCAGTTCTTCTCCCTTGATAACCCATTAACCCACTAACCCATTAACCCATTAATATATAAACGGATTCATCCATTCATCAGGGCAGAGGTATGGTATCATGGTATCACTTCTTAAAGGCCCTACCTCTCAATACTGCCATACAGGGGACTAAATTTCAACATGGATTTTGGGAGGGACAAATATTCAAACAGATATTCAAACAGACATCCATAACAGATGGCAATCTGACAACAACTATCAAAATTACAAATGCAGGCTGGGTGCAGTGGCCCATAACTGTAATCCCAGCACTTTGGGAGGCCAGTGTTGGAGGATCACTTGAGCCCAGGAGTTCAAGACCAGCCTGGGCAACATAGGGAGATTCCATCTCTATGGAAAACTTAGAAATTAGCTGGCTATGGTGGTGCATGCCAGTAGACCCAGCTACTTGGGAGGCTGAGGTGGGAGGATCGATTGAACCCAGGAGGTTGAGGCTTCAATGAGCCATGATCAAGCCACTGTACTCCAGCCTAGGCAGCAGGGTGAGAATCTGTCTGAAAAACAAAAATGAAAAACAACTAAAATTTTAAAAAATTACAATGCATATATTATTTGATTCAGCAATATGATGGATGTAATAGAGCGTTGCTTATTAGCAAAAATAAAAAACTAGAAAAAACTGAAATGTACATCAATAGGGGACTAAATTATGATATATCCTACAGTGAAATGCTATGTGACCATAAAGAATAAGTAACATGGCAGCTCTTTGATCACTGATATGGAATAATTTCCAAGATCTACTATTAGTCCGTGGAGTTTTTTTTAAGTACAGTTTATACAGTCAGTGTGTTTAGCATTTGTGGCTTTTTTTGGGTGGGGGGGTGGTGGTTATAGAGACAGGGTCTCACTCTATCATCCAGGCTGGAGAGAGGTAGCACAATCATAGCTCACTGCAGCCTCAAACTCTCAGGCTCAAGCAACCCTCCTGCTTCAGCCTCCAAAGTAGCTAGGACTATAGACCAAAGACACCATGCCTGCCTAATTTTTAAAAACTTTTTCATAGGTACTCAATAAATGTTGAAATAATTTGGTTTCTTAGGATGGAATATATAGGAGAGAATTATAAAGGCATGAGAATGTAGATGGTAAGAGCTATAAATTCAAAAGATGACACTGTGAATTTACAGCAGGCCCTCTGCATCTGTGGATTCTGGATTCAACCAATTACAGATAGAAAATATTCAGAAAAAAAAAAAAAAATCTCAGTAGGCTAGTCCAAATGCAGTTGTGTTCATAACTAGTTGATCAGAACCAGTAAGAGATTTCTTTGTTCCTTCTCCACTTCCAGTTCCTCACTTGACTAGCCTGAAAAAAAACAAACCAAAACCAAAACACAACAATTTTTAAAAAGTACAAAAAAACTCAATACCATGTAACAACTATTTACACAGCATTTACCTTGCATGAGATATTATAAGTAATCTAGAGATGATTTAAAGTATACAGGAAGATGTTGCATGGGTTATATGCATACTATGCCATTTTATATCAGGGACTTGAGCATCTGCAGTTTTTTGGGGGGTTTTTTTGAGACAAAATCTCGCTCTGTCACCCAGGCTGGAGTGCAGCGGCGCCATCTCGGCACACTGCAAGCTCTGCCTCCAGGGTTCACACCATTCTCCTGCCTCAGCCTCCCGAGTAGCTGGGACTACAGGCGCCCACTACCACGCCCGGCTAATTTTTTTGTATTTTTAGTAGACACGGGGTTTCACGGTGTTAGCCAGGATGGTCTTGATCTTCTGACCTCGTGATCCGCCCGCCTCAGCCTCCCAAAGTGCTGGGATTACAGGCGTGAGCCACCGCGCCCGACCAGCAGATTTTTTTATCTGTGGTGGTGGGGGATTAGGGTGGTGGCTGTTCCTGGAATGAATCCCCTGAGGGTACTGAAGGATGATAAACTGTATTTTAGTAAAGCTTGATTAGAATGGGAGGACCTTGTTACATAAAAGTTAGTTCTAGGGCAAAGAAAAGGAGGTAATAGGAAAGAAAGAATGGAAGTGAAGATTTTGAGTTAGAATTACAGTTATAGCTGCTAATTTTGGTGGGTTTCAAATACAAATTCTGCCTGAAATTAGCATGTTAAAGTTTAATGCTTTTTAATGACTTGCACCTTCTTAAGGAATTAAATAGAGCTTACTATTTGAAAGTGCACTCTTGTTTGCAGAAGAGGAAGTTGATACATGCACAGGAGAGGGAAGCTGGTTTTTCCCAGTATGAACAACAGTAGCTTTAGGGCAGTGAATGAAGTGGGTGGAAAAGAGCAGAGTATGCCAAAGAAATTGGGAAGAAAGAACTGATGGATCTAGCTGGCCAATTAGAAATGGGGGTGGGAACATGGGAAGTTTGAAAGGCAAAGATGTCTCAAAAGTTTTGAAACAGGGTGTCTGGGAAACGAAAACATGGTGTACCCAGCCCAGGAGATCAAGCCTGTGTCCAAATCTTGATTTTGCTACTTATTAACAATGTGAACGTGGGTAAATCCCTTTACTTAGGGCCTCAGTTTTATTATCTGAAAAATGAGGAAGATGGCCTAGATCAGTGCTTCTTAAACTTAAAATGTCAGTATGAATTACCTAGGGAATCTTGTCGAAGTACATATTTTGATGGACTAGGTCTGTGGTGGGGGACCTGAGATTCTCAGCATTTTCAATACAAGTGATGCAGAGTAGCAAAGGCTTAGATGACCTTCAGGGTCCTTGCCAGTTCTGCGGTATTATACTTCTATTTGTTGAAGGGGTTTTTTTTTTTGGAGACAGAGTCTCACTCTGTCTCCAGGCTGGAGTGCAGTGACATGATCTAGGCCTACTGCAACCTCCGCCTCCCGGGTTCAAGCGATTCTCCTGCCTGAGCCTCCCAGGTAGCTGGGACTATAGGCACGTACCACTATGCCCAGTTAATTTTTTGTATATATATATTTTTAAGTAGAGATAGGGTTTCACCATGTTGGCCAGGATGGTCTCGATCTCCTGACCTTATGATCTGCCTGCCTCAGCCTCTCAAAGTGCTGGGATTACAGGCGTGAGCCACCACACCCGGCCTATTTGTTGAATGTTTATCCTTCAGAGATCTGTTATACTTTTGTGACTTATAATTACCTCTATTTAGAGAGATGAATTCTAAATCTGTGTCTCTTTACTTCAAACTAGAATGGTCTAAATTCATCATCTTCCACTAATAACCACATCCCTCTCTTGACATCTCTATTTTTGTAATACTTTATTGTTTAAATATATATTATAAAGTACTTCATAATTTTTTAGAGAGCTTTTATATCCATTATTTCATTTGATCAATACAGTAACCCACAGAAGCAGGCAGGTGGAAATACCTCCATTTTATGGAAGGGGAAACAGGCTCAGAAACAGTAAGTGGCTTGCTCACTAATGAGTGGTAAAACCACCTAGAGTGGAGCTGAAGCTCTAACTTGAGTTCTTCCCACTGTGTCGTATTGCTTCTGGAAATTGTCATCCGCATACCTGTGTTTAAAGGTTGGTTGCCATCTCTCTGTTTTTTTTGAAATGTAAACTTAAGCTGGTCCAAAGGTAATGAGTTTTCTCAATTGAGTGTTCACCGTCAGTTACAGATCAAACTTGCTCTACTCTTTCCCCCTTCTCACTACTACACTTGACTAGTCTTAAAAAAAAAGAAGTAAAAAGTATATTGAATGTTATTTTTTAAAATATAGTAGATAATGTATTCATATGGTTCACAATTCAAAAGGCACAGAATATAAGAGGATATAGTGAAGTCTCCATACTACTGTGTGCCCCAAATACCCATTTCCTTCCCCCTGGGGCAACCAGTGTTATCAGTTATAGTTTATGGCTCTCCGATAATTACATAATTATATTCTTTTTTTCCCTACCAAACACAAATGAGGTCGGGCATGGTGGCTCACATAATCCCAGCAATTTGAGAGGCCGAGGAGGGAAGATATCTTGAGGCTAGGAGTTCAAGACCAGCCTGGGCAACTTAGTGAGACCCTTTGCCACAAAAAGTATTTTGGGGTTTTTTGTTGTTGTTGTTGTTGTTTTTGAGACGGAGTCTCACTGTGTTGCCCAGTCTGGAACGCAGTGGCACGATCTCAGCTCACTGCAACCTCCACCTCCCAGGTTCAAGCTATTCTCCTGCCTCAGCCTCTTGAGTAACTGGGACTACAGGTGCGTGCCACCACGCCCGGCTAATTTTTTGTATTTTTAGTAGAGACGGGGTTTCACCATGTTAGCCAGGACAGTCTCGATCTCCTGACCTCATGATCCACCTACCTCAGCATCCCGAAGTGCTGGGATAGCAGGTGTGAGCCACCGCGCCCCGCTCCATGCATCGTCTTAAAGTGTCTCCCTATAGACTATTAGTTGCAAGGGCATGCATGTACACACAAAGAATTAGAGTTGAGAAATCAGACAATACCTTGACCGGGTGACAAAATTAACATTACCAATGAGGGACAAATGAACATCCAGAAGTGATACTTTATGAAGGACATATTACCACCCATGCAATATTCCAACTGAAAATGTGTAATCTGAATCTAATAATGAGGAAACATCAGATAAACAGAAAATGAGGAATGTCCTATTTTTTTTTTTAAAGGGAGCAGAGTCTGTATCATGACAGTGACATTTAAAAAAAAAAAAAGACAAAGAAAAGCCGTGGAAATGTTCTACATTAGAGAAACAACAGTTAAATGTAATACCTACCCTACAACTGTATCCTGAACTGGAGAAGGAAAATTTCTATAAAGGACATTATAGAATCAACCGATGAACTTCAGATCAAAGTATCAATGTTAAATTTACTGATGTTGGTAACTGTTGGGAACAGGCCCCCCAAAATCTGGCCATTAACTTGGCCCCAAAACTGGCCATAAACAAAATCTCTGTAGCACTGTGACATATTTGTGATTGCCACTGACGCCCACACTGGAAGGCTGTGGGTTTACTGGAATGAAGGCAAGGAACACCTGGCCCACCCAGGGCAGAAAACCACTTAAAGGCATTCTTAAATCACAAACAATAGCATGAGCGATCTGTGCCTTAAGGACATGCTCCTGCTGCAGATAACTAGCCAGAACCCACCCCTTTGTTTCCCATAAGGAATACTGTTAGTTAATCTATAATCTATAGAAACAATGCTTATCACTGGCTTGCTGTTAATAAATACATGGGTAAATCTCTGTTCCAGGCTCTCAGCTCTGAAGGCTGTGAGACCCCTGATTTCTGACTCCACACTTCTATATTTCTGTGTGTGTGTGTGTCTTTAATTCCTCTAGCGCCTCTGGGTTAGGGACTCCCCGACTGAGCTCGTCTCTGCAGATAACTATGCTGTGGATATGAAAGAGAATATCCCTATTCCGGGAAATACATACTCAAGTATTTAAGGGTAAAGGGTCATGATGTATGTAACAACTTCAAATGATTCACATAAAATTATGTATCTTTATCTACACATATTCAGAGAGAAAGAGCAAGCTTGCAAATGAAGCAAAATGGGCCATTATTATGCCCATTTTACCTTTGTCTGCCCAAGGCATGCAGAGATAAGTAACTTCCAGATGGCCTAACTTAGTTTAGGCACATAGGAAATGGCTGGACCAGGATTTGAACACAAAATGTTAACAGACAAATCTGAGTAACAAGTATACAGGTGTTCTGAAAAACAGAAATTTATAAAATAAAATGTTTTAGTTTTGCCATTTTTCCATAAGCTTGAAATTCTTTCCAAATAAAAATAAATAAAGACTGCTCCCCTCTACCTATAGGATAATGTCCAAATTCCAAATTCTAAAGCATGGCATACATGGCCCTTTACAATCTAACTCCGAACTATTAGTACAACTTCTCTGTGACACTATAGTATAAGAAATGTATGTCTTCAGCCCTGGTTTCTAGCACATAGCTCCTAAAACCCTTGGTATAGGGGGACAGAAGCATCTTTTGTTATAATGTAATAATTGGTAGTTTCCAGTTCCTGACACAAGACCTTCTAAGAACCTTGGAATCTCTGGAGTTATAACAGTGTCTTTTGCACGCTAATAAGGTAACTGGTGGCTGGGAGTCCCTCAGAGAGCTTCAGGGCAGAAACACTGAGGCTTGATTAGAGGGTTAGAACTTTTAGCTCTACCCTCCCCCCCACCTCCAGGGAGGGGAGAGAGGCTGGAGATTGTGTTAATCACCAATAGCCAATGATATAATCAATCATGGCTATGTAATAGCACCTCCCTGAAACCCTAAACAGAGCTTGGAGAGCTTCTGAAATGGTGGACACATCTAAGTGCTAGGAGGCTAGTGCACCCAGAGAGGGCATGAAAGCGCCACGTCCCTTGCCCTATTTATCTCTTCCATTGGCTGTCCCCAGGTTGTATCCTTTATCATAAACCTATAATAATACATGAAATGTTTTCTTGAGTTCTGTGAGCCATTCTAGCAAATTACTGACCACAAGGAGAAGGTCACGGTAATCTTCAGTTTATAGTTGATAGCTGAGAAGTACAGGAGGCCTGCGACTGGGACTTGCGACTGACATCTGTGGGAGCAGCCTTGTGGGACTGGGCCCTTAACTTGTAGGTCATAACTCCTGGTAAATAGCATCAGAATTGAACTCAACGCAAGGATGCACAGCTGGTGTAAAAGAATTGGTTGATGTTGGGGGGAAAACCCAACATATTTGTCGTCAGAAGTGCTATAAGTAGAACAGTACAGACTGTCCTAGGTACAGATGGTCCCTGACTTAGGACGGGTTTGACTTAATGATGCTTTTACTTTATGATGGTGTGAAAGTAATATGCATTTAGTAGAAATCGTACATGGAGTGCCCATACAGCCATCCTGTTTTTCACCTTCAGGTCAGCATTCAATAAATTAGATGAGTAAATTACATGAGATATTCGATACTTTTTTAAAAATCAGCTTTGTGTTGTACGATTTTGCCCAACTATAGTCTAATGGAAAGTGTCTGAGAACATAGGCTAGGCTAAGTTACGGTGTTTGAGAGGTTAGGTGTATCAAATGCACTTTCAACTTAGCAATATTTTCAATTAACAGTGGGTTCATCAGGACATAACCCCATCATAAGTCAAAAGGCATTTGTACTCTCCAACTCCTTGTTTCCACTGCCCACCTCTAAGCTCCTTAAACCCTAGCCTCAATTATCTGCCATTCTTTTTATACCTTCTTTTTTGCTCAAGCTGGTCCCTCTGCCAGCATGCATTTCCCATCTTTCCCATCTCAGTACTTCTTTCGAACCATCTCTTATATTGCACTAAAATAGCCTAGTGACATATTTGTCTTACCCACTAGATTTGAATTTTTTTTTTTTTTTTTGACAGAGTTTCGCTCTTTTTGCCCAGGCTGGAGCGCAATGGTGCAATCTTGGCTCACTGCAACCTCCGCCTCCCAGGCTCAAGTGATTCTCCTGCCTCAGCCTCCCCAAGTAGCTGGGATTATAGGCAACGCCCGGCTAATTTAGAGACGGGGTTTCACCATGTGGACCAGGATGGTCTCTTGATCTGTCCGCGTCGGCCTCCCAAAGTGCTGGGATTACAGGCGTGAGCCACAACTCCTGGCCACCCACTAGATTATGAGTCCCTCTAGGGCAAGGACACATTTATCCGGTATCTTCAGTGCCTGACAAATGGGAATAGCAATGACAGTAGCAACAACATTTTTTGAACACTTACTGTAAACCAAGCACCTTTTTAGGAAATTTATAACGCGTTTAATCCTCTAAACAACCCTACAAGGTAGGCTATTATTATGCCCATTTTACCTGAGTCTCCCTGAGGCACACAGAGACTAAATAACTTCCAGATTGCCTAATATAGTTTAGGCACATAGGAAATGGCTGGACCAGGATTTGAACACAAGCAATCAGGCTCTAGTGTCCATATTCTTAACCACTGTTGAGATACATCGTAGAAACTCAAAAAATAACTGTTGAATTAATTATGGTGTAGAACAGAGTTGAACATAATATTTGTAGAATGAAAGTATTCAAGACAAAAGCATTTGGCGACTGAGGAAATGGAGGCACACAGAGGTTAAAAATATGCACAGAGCTACAGATAACCTAGTCTTCTCACTGTATAAAGCTTAAGAACATGAGGACGAGAACAAAGCGCTTTTTCCAAACTTACCTTAGTTATACCCCGGACCAGCCTTACAACAAGTCTTCCTATGACACCATATTAAAGAATACTTACGGCTGGGCATGGTGGCTCACGCCTGTAATCCCAGCACTCTGTGAGGCCGAGGCGGGTGGATCACGAGGTCAGAAGATTGAGACCACAGGGCTAATATGGTGAAACCCAGTCTCTACTAAAAATACAAAAAAAAATCAGCTGGGCATGGTGGCATGCACCTGTAGTCCCAGCTACTCAGGAGGCTGAGGCAGGAGCGCTTGAACCCAAGAGGCAGAGGTTGCAGTGAGCCAAGATTGCACCACTGCACTCCAGCCTGGCCGAAAGCGAGACTCTGTCTCAAAAAAAAAAAAAAAAATAGGAATACTTACTTACTAGTAAGAAGCCCCAACACCATATTCAAAGATATTCTGGCATTCCAAGAATAACAGAAGTTGGAGAAGGAAGTACACTAGAGTATAATGCAGTATCTGATACACAGAAGGAATTTCATACCAATTAATTGGCCGGGCACAGTGGCTCACACCTGTAATCCCAACACTTTGGAAGGACGAGGGGGGCAGATCACTTGAGGTTAGGAGCTGGAGACCAACCTGGTAAACATGGCAAAACCGCGTCTCTAATAAAAATACAAAACTTAGCCAGGTGTGGTGGCACGCACCTGTAGTCCCAGCTACGTGAGAGGTCGAGGCACAAGAATCGCTTAAACCCAGGAGGTGGAGGCTGCAGTGAGCCGAGATTGTGCCACTGCACTCCAGCCTGGGCAACAGAGTGAGACTTTGTCTCAAAAAAATAAAAAGAAAAAGACGACAAATATTTCATGGCAAATGAAAATTAATAATTTCAGTATCCTTAAAGTTTTACTGGAATACAGCCACACTCATTTGTTTACATATAGTATAAGGCTGTTTCTGCACTACAGCAACCAGTTGAGTACTTGCTACTAAGACTCTAGGCGGCCTGCTGAGACAGAAACATGTTCACTATCTGGTCCTTCACAGAAAAGCTTGCTAACCACCTTGTCACTCATGCACCAGAAAGTAAGGTCCATAAAGGCAGTGTCTCTGTCTTGCTTGCTGTTTTATTTCCAGCACCTAGACAGTCTCTGGCATTTACAAGCATTCACATTTATGCAACATTAAATAAGTGAGGAATTACTCAAATGAACTTTAAGAAGCCAAACAAAATGGGTCACAGTTAAGAAAGTCTTCCATATTACACTGATCTTTACAGGACACCTTAATGAAGAGAAGAATGTCATTGAGAAAAGTGGTATTGCTTTCATTCGTTAAAATGTTAATGTCTGGGTATCCATGAGAAGCAGCTTTCTAATTTTTTAGTATTTTTTGGGTAGTTGTATAGTATCAAAAATGCACTAGTTTGCAATTAAGAAATTCTGCAGTTCAGCAGGGTACAGTCGCACACATCTATAGTCCCAGCTACTGCAGAGGCTAAGGCAGAAGGATCCATTTAAAACCCAGGAGTTCAAGGTTGTAGTGCATTACCTGTGAATAGCCACTACACTTCAGCCTGACCCTGGGCAATATAATGAGACCCAGTGTCTCAAAAAAAGAATCCAAAAAGAAATTCTGCAACTCTACAGTGTCCTCATCTAATAACCAGACTGGCTGGGTATAATGGCTCACACCTGTAACCCCAACATTTTGGGAGGCCAAGGTGGGCAGACTGCTTGAGCTCAGGAGTTTGAGACCAGCCTGGGCAACATGGCAAAACCCCATCTCTACCAGAAAAACTACAAAAATTAGCCAGGCATGGTGGCGCGTGCCTGTAGTCCCAGCAGCAAAACCCTGTCTCTACCAAAAATATATATATACGTGTGTGTGTGTGTATTTATTATTTACTTTTACGCGTGTGTGTGTGTGTGTGTGTAT
>NW_012107297.1:403607-404279 GCF_000951045.1 Mandrillus leucophaeus
AAAAAAAAAAAAAAAAAAAAGAAAGAAAGAAAAGAAAAAGAAACAAGTTCTTGGCCAGGCACGATGGCTCACGCGTGTAATCCCAGCACTTTCGGAGGCCAAAGTGGGTGGATCACCTAAGGTCAGGAGTTTGAGACCAGCCTGGCCAACGTGGTGAAACCCCATCTCTACTAAAATTACAAAAATTAGCCGAGCGTGCTGGCAGGCACCTGTAATCCCAACTACTAAGGAGGCTGAGGCAGGAGAATCGCTTGAACCCAGGAGGCGGAGGTTGCAGTGAGCCGAGATCACACCACCCACTGCACTCCAGCCTGGGTGACAAGAGCAAAATTCCATCTCCAAAAAAAAAAAGAAACAACTTCTCAACACACCCAGCCAAGAACAGTGGAACTGTTCACAAGACCCAGGTTCTGTTTATTTCTCCACCACAAGCAGGAACAAGACACAACACAGATCTGTTAAACTAATACTCTTCACTAAATACTTCAGGGTAAGAATAAACAGATAGAACAAGTCTGTGGCCAGGCAAATAGTTTCACCTTGGAGGGTTTCAGGTTTTGCATCTGTAAAATTCCATGATTCAAAATCCATGTTTCCATCTTAAAATAAGAGGGAAAACAAGGTTATGTGATACTAAATCAAGAAGGTGTACTATGAATTGTAAAATTCCAA
>NW_012107297.1:406825-408893 GCF_000951045.1 Mandrillus leucophaeus
TTGTCTTCAAAAATTAATTAATCATCATCATCATCATTATCACCATCATCAGACTGGTGTCTTTTTTTTTTTTTTTTTTTTTAAGAGATGGGCGTCTCACTATATTGCCTAGGCTGGAATCAAACTCCTGGCCTCAAGCAATCCTCCCACCTCAGCCTCCCAGGTAGGCTAGCATTACAGGAGCATAGCACGGCACCCAATTTATACTGATGTTTTTGACAGAAGTGTATGACTATCACCAGTCAACCAATCACTCCAGAGTACCTGGGCAGCTACTCTTTATTTTTATATTTATATTAAACACACTCCATGTAGAATAAACTCCAATAAGTCAATGCATGAAAACAAGTCTGAAATATCTACTATATATATAATTCTATAATGGTACCAATTCTATCCTGTAATGAGTATAGTCCTGCAAATTATCCTAGACCTGCAATGAGCACCCCACAGCCTACCTGCCAACCTTGCTTCATAATCTATTTTCAGAATAAAAAACCAGAAAGCTTTCTTCATGTTGTTGCTTCTCATGTATACTGAGATATTAACATTTTAGTGGATGAAAGCAATACTGATTTTCTTGAGGACAGTCTTATTTTCATTAAAAGGAGACAATGTTAAAACAAAAAAGGTTTTTCAAAATCCTAAGCAAGATTATTTTTATTTTGTATTTTTTAAGAGTTTAGTTTTCTGGATTAGCTCTCAAACAAAAGAATGATTGGAATTGAGGAAGGAAATAGTTCATATTCCCTGAAAGACGTAAGTAGGTTGGCAGACACAAGACGTACAGTTCCAAATCCTGTGTCTAACAAATCAAACAAGGCACTTTAAAAGTATCTATTGAATAAATGGCTATCTCTTAGTTTTTCCTATCCTGCACTCAGAATTAGTTTTTTATTGGTTTGTTTGTTTTTGAGATAGAGTTTTGCTCTTGTTGCCCAGGCTGGAGTGCAGTGGCGTGATCTCGGCTCACTGCAACCTCCGCCTCCTGGGTTCAAGCGATTCTCCTGCCTGAGCCTCCTGAGTAGCTGGGATTACAGGCACCTGCCACCACGTCCAGCTAATTTTTTATATTTTTAGTAGAGACGGGGTTTCGCCATGTTGCGCGGGCTGGTGTCGAACTCCTAACCTCAGGTGATCCACCTGCCTCAGTCTCCCAAAGTGCTAGGATTAAGGCATGAGCCACCGCACCCAGCCCAGAATTAGTTTTAACATGGGCGAATATGAACACATGAATTACTTGTATTCACTGCTAAACCCTTAATCACAAAAGGTACACTCATGTTAAAGAGTATAAAGTTTTTCCTGGAGAAAAAAAAAAAACAGATCATAAGCCTGATTCTCAGGTTTACTTTTATGATCTATTAAGTCTGATTCTCACTTTTACTTTTATATCATCCCGTTTTTCTTTCCCAGGAGTTTACTGACAAAAGCCAAAGGTTGCTGCTAGTTTCAGCTTCCTGGTATTCCTCATCATTTTCAAAAATGTCTGACTGCATCTTTTGGGCATTATAAAAACCACAGTAGGAAAAAATGCCAGCTATTTCAATGGACCAACAAAGTGAGACTCCAAAGTGGTAAGTTTTGATGCTTAACTTCAGCATTATCATTCTCAGCCTCTTAATCAATAAGCACACTATACTGGAGTTTTCACAAAGAATGGATAAGTAAAATGCCTAATGACATTACTACTACATAGGGCCTACAGCAGTCAACACCAAATATTACACAAAATAAAACCCTTGCCATCAAAAAACCCGCATCACCAGAAGGTTACTCTTTCAGAAACTTAAAGAGGCAGAGAACAGAAGTTAAGTAGAGTATTCAAAAAAAAAAAAAAGATAGGCATGGTAAGTACCCAGGGACAAAACAGAAGACTGATCATTTAAGCTCCAGAGGGACATTCCAAAGTTTCACTTTTATTCACACCATAAAAGGGAGGTGGAGGGTAGACTCTGAGTGCTCTGCCCTTAAAGAGAACGTTAAAATACAGCCTCTCCCCCGTTTCAAATTCTAGCCTAAAATCCCCAAAGCTGTGAGGCTAAAGTGCCAAAGCATCGAGTGAAGT
>NW_012107297.1:410432-414379 GCF_000951045.1 Mandrillus leucophaeus
ACATTACTTATGTCATTAAACCTAAAACAAAGCATAAACCTAAAATGTTTCAACCTCTCTCTTCAGAAAGATGTCTTTAATTTTTCTAAAACACCTTTAGTTTGTAGCTGTATACATTCCAGTATGTTAAAAATGACAAATTTCTTTTTCTCCCCAGCAGTAACATGTCTGACAGGTAAAAACACACAGCTGATCAAAAATACACATTTAGAAACTATGAAAATCTAATTTTTTTTCATTCTACCATACATTTCACTTCAGGCCCAACTTATTAGTTTCAATTCTGCTTGTGCTCTATTTCTAGTCAGTTTCACTTCTGAATTTTCTACCACAAAGAATTGTGATCCTATAGAGACATTTTAAGGTAAACACTAAATAAACATAGCTTTTCCTTTCAAAAAAAAAAGAACTCATTTTCACAGGAAAAAGAGAAACAAACAAAAAACATAAATTCCTAATAGCATTTTGTCACATAAAAAATAATGATTTCAAGATGCTGATATCTTAAGTTTCTAAGGCTTCCTCATATCATTTTATTTACAAGAGCCAAAGCAGCACAAAAATTGCCATCATTTTACTTTGTAGATACTGAACTATATATTACATTTTTTCTTTGAGTTACAAGGGGCTTAGTAAATATTTGGAGAAGGAATGAATGTACACAGCATGGTAGTGCATTGTGTGAGGCACATGTTTCTGATAAGATGAACGGCCTTGCCAATAAAACTGATTTTTTTAATAATAGAAAGATGATTAAATTAGATTTACAAAAGTAGGGTATCCAAATAAACATAAACATACAAGGGGAAAATATTTATCCTGTACAGCAAAATCAAGCTTTAGATCTCCTTTTCTGCTTCTATCATTTTTTTTTTTTTTTTTTTGGTATGGGTTTCAATACCATTGAATCCAATCTTTCCTTGTTTTCTTTAGGCTATAAAGTTTTCAAGGGAAAGACTCATAAACAAAAAAATTGTACATGAGTTCCTACTAAATCATTAGCACAGTGTTAGGCACAAGTGCTGTAGGAAATAAAATATAAAGCCTGATGGTACCAAACTCTGAGGTAATTAAAACTTTTCACTAAAACCCTGCAAAGAATGGGTGTCTAGGGCAAACAGGAAACACCTAGATTGTAGACCCTTTGTTGACATTCTGTGTGACTTTAAAGTTACCTGCCCAGCGCAGTGGCTCATGCCTGTAATCCCAACGCTTTGGGAGGCCAGGACAGGAGGACTGCTTCAAGCCAGGAGTTAGAGACCAGCCTGGACAATATAGCAAGACTCTGTCTCTACAAAAATTAAAATTAAAAAATGAACCAGGCATGGTGGTGTGCACCTGTGGTCCCAGCTACTTGGGAGGCTGAGGCACATGAGTCCAGGAGTTAGAGGCTGCAGTGAGCCATGATTTAATCTCCCACACAGAAAAATTCCAAATAATTTATGTAGATACACTACCCTCAAGAAGGGGGAGCACAGATCTCACTCAAGTGTAGACTACACATAGTGACTTCCTTCCGAACACTACAGTATAGAGGGAAGGGGAGGAAGAGTAACCTTACAGCAGAGAAACCTGACAAACACTACCTGTGGCCCTTTAATTTATAATAATACTTTGGTCTTTGTACACAGTTCCTGGTGCAGAGCTCTTAAAACCTCTGTCATTCCCTGGGTGCCACAGGGGTGCTAGAAAATCTCTACTTTTAATATTTGGTCTTTGACCCCAGTTCCAGACACAACGCCTAGTACCTCAGCATTTCCTAGGTGAGAGGAACATCCTTTGTTCTAATGAGACAACTCTTGGTGGGCTCCTAGAAGGAGGATGGTCACCAGAAAGACCAAGCCATGATCAGAAGCTTGGAACTTTCAGCCCCACTCCCCATCCTCCACGAAGGAGAGAGGGGCAAGACTGACTTAATAATTGATCATGACTACACGATGAAGCCTCCATAAAAATCACAGAACTACAGGTTTTGGAGAGTTTCTGGGTTGCTGAACATGTGGAGGGTGGAGCTGCCATGAGAGGGCATGAAAGCTCAGGGACATTTCCCCCATACTGTTCCCTATGCATATCTTCCATCTGGCTGTTCATCCATATCCTGTGTAATATTGTTTATTTAAACAAAAAAAAACAGTAAGTGCAAGCAAAGTGCTTTCTTGAGTTCCGGCTGCTGCTCTAGTAAATGACTGAGCCTGAGGAGATGAACATAGGAACCCCCAATTTATAGCCAGTTGGTCAGAAGTTCCAGAGACCCAGACTTACGACTGGGATGTGAAGTAGGGGACAGTTTTATGGGACTGAGCCTTTAACTTGTGGAATATGATACTAACTCTAAGGAGATTGTGGCAGAATTGAATTGAATCATAGGACACCATCACTCGAGAATCGCTTGGTGCGTGGGGAAAAACCCCACACATCTAAACCCCCCAAATCTAATATATAGATTGTATATAAAATCTAATATATATGTTGAGGGTATAATAGTGTAATAAGAGAAAACAGCTAGTTTGCTTTTCCTAACATATGCTACCACAGCTGGTGATAAAAGTTAGTATCAACAGTGATAAATCAGCCAGGAATGGTGGCTCACACCTGTAATACCAGCACTTTGGGAGGCCAAGGTGGGTGGATCACCTGAGGTCAGGAGTTCAAGACCAGCCTGGCCAACATGGTGAAACCCTGGCATGGTGGTGGGCACCTGTAATTGCAGCTATTCAGGAGGCTGAGGCAGAAGAATCGCTTGAACCTGAGAGGTGGAGGTTACAGTGAGCTGAGATCACGCCATTGCACTCCAGCCTGGGCAACAAGAGTGAAACTCCATCTCAAAAAAAAAAACAAAAAAACAAAACAAACAAGCAAAAAAAACCGTGATAAATCATGTTAATAATATGTACATAACGTATGATGAAAACAGCACTTTACCTCTTGAGTCTTGCTCCCAAAACACCACCACCCTAGCAATCATAAGAAAAAACAGCAGACTAATTGCAATAGAGTGGCTTCCTACAAAACACCTGACCAATACTCAAAACTGTCAAGGTCATCAAAAACAAGGAAAGTCTGAGGAACTGCCACAACTAAGAGGAGGCAAGAGACAGAACAACTAAATACAATGTGGTATCCAGACAGGATCCTGGCACAGAAGGAGGACATCAGGTAAAAACTAAGGGTTGGCTGGGCATGGTGGCTCATGCTATAATCTCAACACTGCTTTGGGTGGCCAAGGAAGGAGGATCTCTTGAGCCCATGAGTTTGAGACCAGAGTGAGACTCATTTCTACAAAAAATTTTCAAATTAGCTGGGCGTGGAGGCACATGCCATTGCAGTCTCAGCTACTTGCGGGGGTGCTGAGGTGGGAAGATCACTTGACCCCAGGAGGTCAAGGCTGCAGTGAGCCATGATCATGCCACTGCACTTTAGCCTGGGCAACAGAGTGAGTCCCTGTCTCAAAACAAAGAAGCAAACAAAAAAAGGACCCATCAAGAGATGAATGAATAAACAAAATGTAGTATATACATACAACAGAATACCATCCACCTTAAAAGGCATGAGATTCTAACATACCCTACAACACGGATGAACATTGAAAACATTGCAAAGTGAAATAAGCCAAACATAAAAGGACAAATAATGTATGATGCCACTTATATGAGGTACCCAGAATAGTCAAATTCATAGAGACAGAAAGTAGAACAGAATTTACCAGGGGCTGGTAGGAGGCGAGAATGGGGAGTTGTTTTCTGTTTGGGATGACGTAAACATTCTGGAAATATACAGTGATGATGGTTGTATAACATTAAGTGGGTTTTTTGTTTTGTTTTGTTTTTTGTTTTTTGTTTTTTGTTTTTTGTTTTTTGAGACGGAGTCTCGCTCTGTCGCCCAGGCTGGAGTGCAGTGGCCGGATCTCAGTTCACTGCAAGCTCCGCCTCTCGGGTTTACGCCATTCT
>NW_012107297.1:417254-420177 GCF_000951045.1 Mandrillus leucophaeus
AAAAAAAAAAAAAAAAAAAGATACCTTGCTAACTAGTATGGGATGTATTAAAATGTATGGTTTGGAAGTATTATTTAAAGGAAAGTTAACAATTGACATTCCAATTTATCTAAACCTTTGAAATTTTGTAAAAGCAAAAAAAGACAACAAAGAAATGCTTAAAAAAAAAAAAAAAAAATTAGACATACACAGATACTCCATGACTCTAACAATACTGAGTAAAAGAAACCAGACACAAAAAAATACAGTTTGCACAACTCCATTTATACAAAGCTCAGGAACAGGCAAAAACTGATCTTTTACATTAGAAATCAGAAAAGTGGTTCCTTTAGAGAAAAAGGAAAAGTAGAGATGGGAGAGAACATAAGGAGGACTTCCAGGATGTCAATAATTTTGGAGTTTTTTTGTTTTTTTTTTAAAGACAGAGTCTCACTCTGTCACCCAGGATGGAGTGCAGTGGCACAATCTCGGCTCACGGCAACCTGCGCCTCCCAGGTTCAAGCGATTCTCCTGCTTCAGCCTCCCAAGTAGCTAGGATTACAAATGTGCACCACCACATCTGGCTATTTATTTTATTTTATTTTATTTTTGTATTTTTAGTAGAGACAGGGTTTCGCCAAGTTGGCCAGGCTGTTCTCAAACTTCTGGCCTCAAGTGATCCCCCCACCTCAGCCTCCCAAATTGCTAGGATTACAGGCATGAGCCACTGCACCCAGCCAAAATTTTGTATTTCTTAATCTGGGTAGTGCTTACATAACTGTTCCCTTGGTGACAATTCATCAACTGAATACTAATAATCTGTGCACTTAACTACATACAGATAAAACTTCAACAAAATTTTATTGATACTATTTATACACTAAAAACCTGAGCCTTTTGACCCCAAAAGCTAAATTAATGTCAACTGCAAAAGTAAAAGTGCTTTGTTATATAGGCTGCCTTCCAAGAATTCAAGGATGACACCCCCAGAAAGCTGTAAATAGCATACTCGGCACTCATATAGCATTCAGCTGTACACTTAAGCCACTATATATCCCTCGGCACCTATCCAAAAATTTGACAAACACTAACAAATGAGGCTGAAATTATTCCATCAACAGTTTGTTTGCATTAGTTTTTCCAGTGTTAAACTGTGAACTGTTATCAGAGAACAGGCTCTATGAAGTAAATGATGCTTTCTCTTTCCTAATCCCACATGCTCTCGAAGCTCCCCCAAACTAAACCCTTCTTGGCCCCTGAACTCCTTAGGACTTCTCCAGGCTGTTTCTAAGGGTGCTCCCTATTCCCTCTCCCAGTATCCACCCTCACACTCTACCTCCTACACGTACAAAAACTCACATTAATGCTCACTCCAGAGACGTGTCTCCCTAGCCAGACTTCTACCCTCTTCCAGTATCTCACAATACAATCCAAACTCCCACTACCCTCAAACTCCTACTATTCAGAAATTCCCTGCCAACAGCATCACAAAACCAGGGCACATGGTATCTTTTCAATCCTCTTCGGTAGTAGGTAGTAGTCACGCAAAAAGCCGTTGCTACTGTAAACTCTTCTGTCTGCCTATTCAATGGCAACCACAGTCGTTACTATCTCCAACTCTTCTCTTCCCTTTAGTCCCCGCCTCCTTCACTGCATTCAAATCCATTTCACTTTTCAACCACTCTCTCCCCCACAACCTCTCCCTTCCTCTTTGTGAATCCTTCCTAAGTCCCACTGGCAGCTGATGAAAAGTTGGAGGGGTATATCAAGGAACTCACTCCGTCCTGTGTAAAGGTGGTTGAGGAAGGCTGCCGAAGTCTCAAGAACGTGCATGGCTGCAGAGTCAGACACTGGATTCTGCAACCCAGTCCCACCACTTACCAACTGGAAGGCTCTGGACAAGCCCGTTTCTTCAACTGCCAAATGGGGGTAATAAAATCAGCTATCTCACAGAGTTGTGAAAATTCAGTGAACTAATGGCCACTGAGCCCTCTGCACAAATCCAACACGGTAAGTTCTCAATAAATGATAGTTTCTCCTAGATCCTCTTCTTGGAAGGAGGAATAAAGGGAGAGGGTGAAAGGTACTTTCTTTAGGTCTCTTTAATGCTAAGACTTCTGCAAAATCTCCCCTAGGGGGACAGAAGGAAGGCAACCGATGTAAGGAGGGAAGTACTCTACAGATATGTGAGTAAAACAAAGAGTTTTGTCAGACCTGCAAAGTCAGTGTTTCCCCCTTCTTAACTCCCTACAAGGCAGAGCCAAGAGGTCCTCAAAGCCCTTCTTAAAGGATGAACACATGAATATATACATCAAATCCTCCTTCCACAGAGACTCACTGGAGGGAATGAAGAAGGAAAGAGTCCTCCTAATTATTAAGATGCGTTCCTTGAGACTCGGAGAATTAGGAAGGAAACCCCCAAGTCTCAAATACATTTCTCTAAAGAGGCCGAATATTTAATAATCAAGGGAGATTAAAGCAAATGATAGACACCCTAAAGTCTCCTCCAGGGCTCTTGCACGAAGAGTACAAACTGGTTTCTCCGTAAGTGGGGACGGCCAGGTGGGGAAAGAAAGAAAAAGTGCTTTCGCTGTGGCCCGTGGGACACAGGGGCTTCCCCGGGTCCCTCCCGGGGGGAACGAGGGAGATGGTCTACGCGGGGGAATTCCCGGCTCCTTGCGTTGGGGGAGGTGGCCTCGGGCCGGGGCCCCAGGGACTTTCGCTGGCTGGCTGCTTGTCCCCTCACAAGCCCATCTCCTGTAACCGGATTCTCCTAGGACTCCGGGATCTCCCGGAGGTTCGGCCATCACTGGATCCCTCCCCGTACAAGATCTCCTGACAGTCTTCCTCAGTCCCGCGAGCCCTCCGGGTCCCTGCTCTGGGTGTCCCGGCTCGTGGGGTCAGCTCGGAGCCAGCAGGCTCTCCACGCGGGCCTGCCCGGGTC
>NW_012107297.1:420952-424134 GCF_000951045.1 Mandrillus leucophaeus
TTTTTAGTAGAGACAGGGTTTCACCATGTTAGCCAGGATGGTCTAGATCTCCTGACCTCGTGATCCGCCCGTCTCGGCCTCCCAAAGTGCTGGGATTACAGGCTTGAGCCACTGCACCCGGCCAACATTAAGTGTGTTTTTAATGCCACTATATTGTATACTTAAAAAATATTTAAACAGCAAATTTTATGTTGTATATATAGTTAATCACATTTAATCATAGTCTTCCAGGCTAGAGTACAGTGGTGCAATCAGGGCTCACTGCAGCCTTGACCTCCCAGGCTCAAGGGATCCTCCCGCCTCACCTTCCCAAAGTGCTCACCAGGCCTGGCCACAGTTGTTTAGAACTAAGAAAATCTAAACAAACTATGGATTTTTTTAGTCAATAATATACCAATGTTGGTTCATTAACTCTAACAAATGTACCATATGTCAAGGCAGATATTAAGAATAAGTGAGGCCGGGTGCGGTGGCTCACACCTGTAATCCCAGCACTTTGGGAGGCCAAGGCGGGCGGATCACCTGAGGTCAGGAGTTCAAGATCAGCCTGGCCAACATGGCAAAACCTCATCTCTACTAAAAACACAAAAATCAGTCAGGCACAGTGGCTCATGCCTGTAATCCCAGCTACTCAGGAGGCAGAGGCAGGAGAATCGCTTGAACCTGAAAGGTAGAGGTTGCGGTAAGCGGAGATCATACTACTACACTCCAGCCTGGGTGACAAAGTGAGACTGTCTCAAAAATAAATAAATAAAATAAAATAAACCAGAATAAGTGAATAAGTGAAACTAGGTGTATATAGGAACTTTCTGTACTATCTTCTCAATTTTTCTATAAATATAAAACTTTTCTGGCTGGGCATAGTGGCTCACAACTATAATCCCACACTTTGGGAGGCCATGGCAGAAGGATTTCTTGAGGCCAGGAGTTTGAGACTAGCCTGGGCAACATAGCAAGACCCCATCTCTATGAAAAAATTTTAAAAATGAACTGGGCATGGTGGCAACATGCCTGTAGTCCTAGATACTCGGGAGGTTGAGGCAAGAGAATCACTTGATCTCAGGAGGTTGAGGCCTCAGGGAGCCAATGATCTATCACATCATTGTACTCCAGACTGGGCAACAGAGCAAGATCTTGTCTCTAAAAAAAATAAAAATAAAAAAATAGAAATAATTCTTTTTTTTAGATAGAGTTTCGCTCTCGTCGCCCAGGTTGGAGTGCAATGGTGCCATCTCAGCTCACTGCAACCTCTGCCTCCCAAGTTCAAGCAATTCTCCTGCCTTAGCCTCCTGAATAGCTGGGATTACAGGTACCTGCCACCACACCTGGCTAATTTTTCTATTTTTAATAGAGACAGGGTTTCATTATATTGGCCAGGTTGGTCTCAAACTCCTGACCTCAAGTGATCATCCTGCCTCGGCCTCACAAAGTGCTGGTATTACAGGCATGAGCCACCGCGCTTGGTCAAAAATAGAAACAAAACTTTCTAAAAACTAGTTTGTTTTGGGCCAGGCACAGTGGTTCACACTTGTAGTCCCAGCACTTTGGGACACCAAGGCAGGCAGATCACCTGAGGCCAGGAGTTCAAGACCAGCCTGCCAACATGGTGAAACCCTATCTCTATTAAAAATACAAAAATTAGCTGGACATGGTGGCACAGCCTGTGGTCCCAGCTACGCGGAAGGCTCAGGTGGGAGGATCACTTGAACCCAGGAGGGGCAGGTTGCAGTGAGAGGAGATCGCACCACTGCATTCCAGCTTGGGTGACCAGAGTAAAACTATCTCAAAAATCAAAAACAAACAAACAAACAAAGAAAGTGTTTAAAAAAAAAAAAAAAAGTGTGACTAGTTCTTGCTCAAATTACAGTAAAGTAGGATCACCCAGAAGCAAAAGGAGACAAAATTAAGTAGTAGTCCCATCTGACACTGTCAAGGGGCTGATTCGGACTATAGTTAGCACTCATACATGGAAAAGTTCAGGTGTTTGCAGTGTTAACTTTTTAAACATTACAGCCACTTCTAGAATCAATAGGACTTAATGAAGATTGGAAAAAATGAGTTGATAATAATAAGGATACTATTCTCTATCCTAAAATGAAAATACACCTTAGAAAGGTGGTTCTCAACTAGGGGTAGTTTTGCCCCCTAAGAAACATTTGGCCATATCTGAACTCATTTTTGATTGTCAGGACTGGGGAGGTCCTGCTGATATCTTGGGATGTGGCTAAACATGTAACGTCCATCTTCATTCCAAAATGTCAACAGTCCCAAGGTTGACAAACCCCATCTTAGAAGAAGGCTGGAGCCACTGAACCTATGCTTTGAGATAACTTTATCATAGAAATCTTAAACCAACAGGGCTTATTTGTTTAGAAATATTGATATCTGCCAGGCACAGTGGCTCACATTTGTAATTCCAGCACTTTGGGAGGCTGAGGTGGGAGGATTACAAGGTCAGGAGTTCGAGACCAGCCTGGCCAACACAGTGAAACCCTGCCTCTACTAAAAATACAAAAATTAGCTGGGTGTGGTGGCAGACGCTTGTAATCCCAGGTACTCGGGAGGCTGAGGCAGGTGAATCACTTGAACCCAGGAGGCAGAGGTTGCAATCAGCAGAGATCGTACCACTGCACTCCAGCCTGGGCAACAGAGCTAGACTCTGTCTCAAAAAAAAAAAAAAAAAAAAGATACCTTGCTAACTAGTATGGGATGTATTAAAATGTATGGTTTGGAAGTATTATTTAAAGGAAAGTTAACAATTGACATTCCAATTTATCTAAACCTTTGAAATTTTGTAAAAGCAAAAAAAGACAACAAAGAAATGCTTAAAAAAAAAAAAAAAAATTAGACATACACAGATACTCCATGACTCTAACAATACTGAGTAAAAGAAACCAGACACAAAAAAATACAGTTTGCACAACTCCATTTATACAAAGCTCAGGAACAGGCAAAAACTGATCTTTTACATTAGAAATCAGAAAAGTGGTTCCTTTAGAGAAAAAGGAAAAGTAGAGATGGGAGAGAACATAAGGAGGACTTCCAGGATGTCAATAATTTTGGAGTTTTTTTGTTTTTTTTTTAAAGACAGAGTCTCACTCTGTCACCCAGGATGGAGTGCAGTGGCACAATCTCGGCTCACGGCAACCTGCGCCTCCCAGGTTCAAGCGATTCTCCTGCTT
>NW_012107297.1:430201-441439 GCF_000951045.1 Mandrillus leucophaeus
GCCAAGCGGCGAGGTGGCCGCTCCTCCGGCATCCGCCGCTGCCTCCTAGCCACGACCTGCCAAGCTCCTGCAGCCTAGAAACCCGCCACCCGACAGGCAGGACTGTTCCGTCCGCACAGTGGCCGCCGCCGCTGCCGCCGCTGGCTAAGGAAGAGCCATATTACCGCAGTGCAACCCCTCCACCCGCCGAGATCCGGCGCGCTCATTGGCTTAGCCCTCAACGGGCGGGACCCAACGGCAGAAAAGGGGCGTGCTATTGGGTAGAAGGTCTGTCCATCGCTGGCCGTACTGAACTTGGGGGCGGAGGGACTCGAGGATGGCCTCAATTGCGTCTGTCAAGCCGGAATGAAACCCGGGGCGTTGCTTCTTTTTTTCCTAGTCTAATTGGTTCATTCACTACCAACGGGAAGAGGGTCCTGGTGGAGGCGGGAGGGCCATTGCACGAGGTCGCTGTCAATTGTCAGTAAAGGGAAAGAGGGGTGGGGTCTTGATTAGGTAGAGTGCGCGCCTGGGCTCCGGTGTCACGTGCAGGAGGCGGGAGAGTCACCTGATTAGGAAGTATCTGTCTTCTGAGCCACTTCCGCCCTCGCTGGTTGCCGTGGTAACAGGCCTCCGGTGGAGGGCGGGGACCCGCTTGGAAGCCAGCTGGGTGGCGATCACTTGTCTGCCGTGGCAGGCCCCTTGCGCAGTCTTTTCCCGGCGTTCTCATCAGTGTGCAGGGATTGAAAAGGAATGCTTTGTGGTTCAGCGGATAGCCACCACGCAGGATGCACTGGGACCTGAGAACCGTTGGGCAGCCCCGCCAGCTTTTTCGTGACCAACTCCAACCCACAAGTACACGCCCTTTCTCGCACTCCACTAACTAGTACGCTGAGCTACAAGGTGTGCCAGGCACCCAGGACGCCAGATTCACCGCTTCAGGTGGGCTGCTTGTGCCGTCCCTAGAAAGCCTTTGCTACTTATCCATCAGTCTTAGCTGGGGCAGGAGTCCCTTCTTCCAAAAGGCTTCTCTGAGCCTCTCTGGGACCTTGAGTTAGGAATTTTGACCGTACCGTAGGTCTGGATTATCCTTTTTTTTTCTTCTTCTTCTTTTTTTTTTTTTTTAACACTGCCTCATTCTTTCGCCCGGGCTGGAGTGCAGTGGCAAAATCACTGCTCACTGCAGCCTCGACCTCCTGGGCTTAAGTGATCCTCCCACCTAAGCCTCCTAAGTAGCTGGGAATACAGGCATATGCCACCACACCCAGCTAATTTTTAAATTTTTTGTAAAGATGGGGTCCTGGCCATATTTCCTAGGCTAGTCTCAAACTCCCAGGCTCAAGCGATCCTCCAGCGTCGGGCTCCCAAACTGTTGGGATTACAGGCATGAGCCACTGGGCCTGGCCACATTGTCTTTTAACACACACAAGCAGCCACCATCCTTCCCACATACACACAATACTGTGAATTCCTCAAGCAAAAGGACCTTGTCTGATTAATCTCTGGATCCCCAGTGCCTGACAGAGAATCGGGAAATGTTTTTTTTTTTTTCAGTGAAGGCCTATCTCAAATGCCACCTCTTCCATGAAGACTTCTGTGATCCACAATGATAGCATCTCCAGTAATTCCTTCTATAATAAATAGCATGAGTCATTCTGCAGGATATTGATCTTCCTTTTTTTGCTCCCAGACTGAATTTTTCCACCACCTGGATGAACATAGCAGAAAGAACATAATGTTTTAGAGTCAGACATAATAGGAATCAGGCACTTTGGAATCTTGGCTCTGCCACCTTTGAGCTATGTATCCCAAGGCAAGTCAGTTCACCTCTCTCAGCTTTAAAATAGTAGTAGGGTTGCTGTAGGGATTAAAGTAAATCAACATATGTAAAGTGCCCACACAGGACCTGGCATATAATAGTTGCATTTTAAATTTTTTAAACGAAATGTAAGCATGCTATCTTTCCAGGGTGTTCAGAAGCCTGAAAAACACCCTGGATCTTTTCTCAGAGCTGGATCACAAAGATGTCACACCGTCTCCTGTTCTGACACACTGAGTGGTTCCTCATGGCTGGAGTCTGGGGTGTGGGGTCAGGTGTTTGCTGAGAAAGGAGTTGCTTGGTCAGGTGTTTGTTGAGAAAGGAGTCACTGGGAAATCCCAAATATTATCTGATTGAACTCATATGGTGCCAAGATCTGGGGGGAAATTCACAGAAAACACATTTCTGTTTCTAAGCTGTATTAGTTTTCTGAGGCTGCCATAACACATTATCACAAACTGGTATCTTGAAACAACAGAAATTCTCTCACTGTTCAGGAGTTTAGGATCCTGAAATCAAGGTGTCAGGAGGGCTGTGCTCTCTCAGAAGGCTCTAGGGGAGAATCCTTCCTTACATATTCCAGTTACTGGTGGCTCTAGTTTCTTAGCTAGTGGTGCATAACTCCAATCTCTGCCTTCATCATTGCATGGGCTTCTCTTATTCCTATGTCTGTGTGTGTGTGTGAGATGGAGTTTCACTCTTGTTGCCCAAGCTAGAGTGCAATGGTATGATCTCGGCTCACCGCAACCTCCGCCTCATGGGTTCAAGTGATTCTCCTGCCTCATCCTCCCAAGTAGCTGGGATTACAGGCATGCGCCACCACGCCCGGCTAATTTTGTAGTTTTAGTAGAGATAGGATTTCTTCATGTTGGTCGGGCTAGTCTCGAACTCCTGACCTCAGGTGATCTGCCCACCTCGGCCTCCCAAAGTGCTGGGATTACAGGCATGAACCACTGCAGCTGGCCGCCTCTTCTTTCTTTTATGAAGACATTGTCTTTAGGCCCTGGCGCAATGACTCACGCCTGAAATCCCAGCACTCTGAGAGGCTGAGGTGGGTGGGTCACTTGAGGTCAGGAGTTTGAGACCAGCCTGGCCAACATGACGAAACCCAATCTCTACTGAAAATACAAAAATCAGCCCGGCATGGAGGCCGGCGCCTATAATCCCAGCTACTCAGAAAGCTAAGACAAGAGAATTGCTTGAGCCCGGGAGGCGGAGGTTGCAGTGAGTCAAGATCGTGCCACTGCACTGCAGCCTGGGTGACAGAGCGAGACTCCGTCTCAAAAAAAAAAATTGTCTTTAGATTTAGGGCCCACCTAGATAATTTAGATTTCATCTTGAGATTATTCATTACATCTGCAAATATTTTTTTTTTCCAAATAAGGTCATATTAACAGGTTCCAGGGGTTAGAACATGGACATATCTTTTAGGGGGCCATAAGTCAGTTAAGAAAATGGACCTAGAGAAAGAACACAGAATCACTTCTTTCTCCTTTGGGCATCAGTTCTGAACTTTATCACTTCATTCATTTAATAAATGCACACTGAGGGCTTCTCTTATCAAGCTCTTTGCTAGATGCTGGGAAATCAGACCGAGATCCATCCCTAGAGGAGCTGCCCAACCCCTTATATGGGAGTCCAGTAAACAAAGAGTAGGTCAGACACAGTGGCTCACACTATAATCCTAGCACTTTGGGAGGCTGAGGCGGGCAGATTGCTTGAGCCCAAGAATTTGGGACCAGCCTGGACAACATGGCAAAACCTTATCTCTACAAAAAATACAAAAATTAGCCCGGCATGTAGTTTTTACCTATAGTCCCAGCTACTGAGGACGCTAAGGTGGGGGGATTACCTGGGCCTGGGGAGGTCGAGGCTACTGTGAGTCAAGATTATGCCACTGTACTCCAGCTTGGGCAATAGAGTGAGACTCCACATCAAAAATAAACAAAGAGTGATCATCCAGTTACTCACTGCTGGGTCTGAGGGAAGCCCAAAGGCAGTGGGAGCCAGAGAAAATAGTTGAGAGTCAGATTTCACAGTGAAGGTGACATTGAAACAGGGTATTGAAGGGCCAATAAGAGTTCACCAGGTCAGGAGGGAGGGAGGAAAGGATATTCCAGCGTAGAGCAGGATCCATTCTTTCCACAAGCCTTTACTGAGGTTCACCTTTGCACAGGCTAGCTACTCAGTGCTGGAAATGCAGAGCTCAAGTAAACAACCCGTCTCCCACTTTTCCCAAATGCCGCAAACACTAGGAGAACTAGAACTCTCATCCCTAGGGGCATTGGGAAGAACTCAAAAGCCTGCTGCTTGCAAAGTATTCAAGATAATGTAAAGCATTTAACACACTGTCTTGAAGATAGTACATTTTTAATAAATACTAGCTGTCATTATTTTCATATGTCCTATTTCATTCTAAAAACTTTGTTGTTGTTGTTGTTGAGACAGAGTCTCTCTCTGTGACTCAGGCTGGAGTGCAGTGGCGCTATCTCAGCTCACTGCAACCTGTGCCTCCCGGGTTCAAGTGATTCTCCTGTCTCAGCCTCCCAAGTAGCTGGGACTACAGGCATGCGCCACCACGCCCAGTTAATTCTTTTTGTATTTTTAGTAGAGACAGGATTTCACCATGTTGGTCAGGCTGGTCTCAAACTCCTGACCTCAAATGATCCACCCGCCACAGCCTCCCAAAGTGCTGGGATTACAGGCGTGAGCCACCGTGCCTGGCCCTAAAAATTCTTTTATTATTGGGATCCTATTTCATAATATGGCTGTTTGTTTCAATGTAAAAATATTTTAAATCACAGAATTAAATTATTATAATATTTACGTAGTGCTGTATATCCCCCAGAGAAACATATATCCAAGTTTAGAGGACACAGATTATAAGGTGGCCAAATGCAATATATATGCAATGATAGAATGGGGTCCAAGGTCAAGTAGTAAGGGTGACCAACTCTTCAGGAGCTGGTGGGCAAGGTCAGAGCAGGCTTCACCAAAGTTATAAAGGATGATTGGGAGATGAACAATAGGTGTTTAGACTGGTTTAGCTCGGGAATAGCTCGTGTTTTAACAGCCAATTAGTACCATGTTGGGTATTTAAGTCAAACATTCAGCTTCCAGGCCAAAAAGCTAAGCCTACCCCAATCCATTTTGCCTCCACTTCCTCCTCTCACCTCATGGGCCTGATGCATTGGGTACACAAGAGCAAGGCAGGTCAGATGGGTCTTTCAGTGTCTTAAACTGTATTGAGTTAAATCTATCGCCTTCCTTTCAACAGAGCCCTTTTTCTTCCATTCACTTACTTGTCTAATCAAACACCCATCAGACCTTTGCCAGGTGTCCAGCCTGGGCACTACGTTTCAAAAAATGATGCGCATAGAATTCCTAACTGAAAGGAGATCACAGCTCATTCGGTACAAAGTGGTAAGTACAATAATAGAGATGATGTATAAAGTACAGTGGAAGCACTAAGAGAAAGTTGCTAACTGTCACGTGTTGTCCAGGAAGGCTTCCTAGGAGAGGAGAGTATCCTACACAGGAGGAACAGCATGAGCAAAGGCACAGGGGCAGAGGATGTGGCAGCAGCAGAGTCTAACATGGCTGAAACAAAGGCTGCATGGGAGAGCAACAGGCAAAGAGGTTGGAAGAGGAAGCTAGTGCCGGGTGAGAAGAACCTGACTACGAGGCCGAAGAACATGAGTTTCATCTTGGGCAACAGAAAGCACTTAGAAATATGGCTCAGGCAGCCCTTGGGGGAGGGGTAGCTTTGAAGGGGCAGGACTAGAAGAGTGAGACACTTGCAGAAGTCAGGTGAGAATTGTAAAAGAAAAAGGCAGTTCCCCAAAGAAACTGCACATACCCAAGAACCCTGACAGGCACGTGTCTAGACAGCATTTTCCCTTCTTCTTTCCCAACTCGGCAAGGTCATTTTCTCAAGAAAGCCTTCCCAGGTCTGAACAAACTGCTACCTCCTCTGGGCTCCTACAGCAGCTGTCTGACCTCTCTTCGGTATGTGTAACTGTGTGCCTAGTCATATACTGAGCAGTCTACATTTGTCCCTCCCACTCTGCTGTGAACCTCTGCTTTTGATTTATCTGAGTCCCCAGTATCCCAACACAGAGGACAGGCTCCATAGCTTCATTTAGCAAATGGCTGAATGAATGAAGTCAATGAATGAATCTTGAGTAAGTGAATGTTTGGATCACATGGGGGCCTCCATTCCTCCCGACTAGACACAGCCCCCAGAAAGGGGAAATAAGCTTGCCTAAGGTCACACAAAGTTTGTAGCAAAGCTAAGACAAAGAGTTGGGCCTTTCGTCCCCAAGACCAACACTCTTTCCTCAGTTCCAGGGGTTTTCCCACTGCCACCGACTGTAAAGATGCAAGTGTGAACACAGGAGCTTGTGAATGTGTGGGCCAGTAAGGGTAACACATATGGGAAATAAGCACATCTAACCCAGGGAGTTGATTTACTGAGAGTTGTCCAGAGAAAACTTTCCTTGGGAACTGATGTTTACAGTGAGGTCTGAAAGATGAGTAGGAGTTAACTGGACAAAGGAGGTTAGTGAGGGCAGAGGAAGCTGTTTGGATAAAGGAACAGGAGGAACAGCCTGTGAAGGACCACATGGAGCATTGCAGCAACTCAAAGAGAAGGCCAGCCGGTGCCGAGGAGGAAGAGGAGAACACTTTTGAAAGAAATTGGTATTTCTTTTTTTTTTTTTGAGACGGAGTCTCGCTGTGTCGCCCAGGTTGGAGTGCCATGGCCGGATCTCAGCTCACTGCAAGCTCCGCCTCCCGGGTTCACGCCATTCTCCTGCCTCAGCCTCCCGAGTAGCTGGGACTACAGGCGCCCGCCACCTCGCCTGGCTAGTTTTTTGTGTTTTTTAGTAGAGACGGGGTTTCACCGTGTTAGCCAGGATGGTCTCGATCTCCTGACCTCGTGATCCACCCATCTCGGCCTCCCAAAGTGCTGGGATTACAGGCTTGAGCCACCGCGCCCGGCCAAGAAATTGGTATTTCAAAACCAAAACCAACCAAAGACCACCTTCAGCTTCGGTAACAGTTTAGTGTTGTTTTTATTGGTAATTTTATTTATTTATTTATTTTTGAGACAGGGTCTTGCTCTGTCACCCCATCTCGAGTACAGTGGTGTGATCATGATTCGCTGCAGCCTCAACCTCCCAGGCTCAGTCGATCCTCCCAAATAGCTGAGACTACAGCGCACCACCACACCTGGCTGATTTTTGTATTGTTTGTAGAGATTGCTTTTGGTATGTTACCCAGGTTGGTCTCGAACTCCTGGGCTCAAGTGATCTGTCCACCTTGGCCTTACAAAATGCTGACCGAGATTACAGGTGTGTGCCACTGCACCTGGCCCTTATTTGTAATTTTATACAGCAGAAGCAGCATTATCCTTTGGTGCTTAGAGCTTCTGAAGTCCTAATCCAGCCCTGATGGCACAGAATGAGGCCGGAGACGCTGGCAGGGCCAGGTCCTGCCGGGCATTGTAGGCCACAGTGGAGTCTGGATTTCTTTGAGGCTCATGGACTAAGGGGTTTAAGCAGGGGAGTTACATGCTCTAATTTATGTTTCAGAAATGTCACTCTGGCTACTGTGTTGAGTGGATTCGGGGGTGGGCAAAGCTGTGAAAATGGTGATGATAAATAGTGACATTTCTTCATTGAGTTTGAGGACAGTTAGGACAAAAATGTGCTGAGTTCCTGGTAATAAAGGCACTCGAGGGATGTCTGATTTCCCTGTTAGGCTGATTCTTTGACTGGTCAGCCACTCCCCAGGCAGGCAGAGCGTCACAGGGTTCCTGAGAAGGTACACCCTGGATGCAAAGTGGTGTGGCTGAAAGACTCCACACCCGGGGGGCAGCAGGAGACCAGTCTGAACCTTTAGCTTAACTCACTGCATGATTTTAGACAAATCAATTCCCCTCTATGAGTCTATAGGTTTCCCTAGGACCTAGAGGGAACTAACATTTGCTAAGTGTTTTACATACATTACTCTGGTCAATCCCCACAGGATCCTGTGAAGTAGGTATTATTTACTTCGTTTTATTTTATTTTTTGAGACAGTCTCACTCTGTCACCCAGGCTAGAGTGCAGTGGCGCGATCTCGGCTCACTGCAACCTCCACCTCCCTGTACCTCCCAAGTTCAAGCAATTCTCCTTCCCAGAAGCTGGGACTACAGGTGTGACCCACCACACTAAGGTAATTTTTGTATTTTTAGTAGAGATAGAATTTTACCATCTTGGCCAGGCTGGTCTCAAACTCCTCACCTCAGGTGCTCCACCCACCTCAGCCTTCCAAAGTTCTGAGATTACAAGAGTAAGCCACCAAGCCTGGCCGAAGTGGGTATTATTGTCTGTTTTACAGATGCCTAAAAAAAGGCTCAGAAATTAAAATGACCCATCACATGGTTCTTAGGGCAAATTGATGGTGTGAACACAGGTCCTCAGGCCAGGACTCTGTCACCCACACCATAGCTCCTGCATTCATTAGAATACACTATTTAGGACTAGTTAGTTATAAATATGAGAAGGGAGAGAACTAGGATGAACCCTGTTGTCCGTAAATTAAGACTGGCCAGATCTTGGTTTCTAGATACCGTCCTCCACTAGGAGGAATCAAGACTCTTTGGAGAAGTGGCTGATTCCAGGATTGGGCCAGAAAAAAAGCCAAAGATGATCCTGGGGCATCTAGTTGTGCCAGAAAATAAGGAAATCCTCAGAAAAATGATGGGACAAATGACATCAAAAGGACACAGAAGCCAGTTCAAAGGGGTTCTCACTGTCCAAAACCGGGGCAGTTTGAGCATCAGAATAAATAATGTTAGAATGGCTTATAATCCATTGAATAAAATAGGATCCATGAGTCTTTATAATAAATGTTTAATAAGGAAGGAGATATTTGTGTAGTCTCAAACTACCAAAAAAAGAGTAACTTTACAGTGGAAAAGTGTGGCAAGTCACCATCTTAAAAGTGATCAACATAACCATCATCAGTAATACGACAAATTCAAATTATGTGCTTCCTGATAGGATGTGGTGAGAAGAGCCCATCATCACATCTGTGATATTTCTGCCAAAGATAAATAACCTGAATCAATCATAAGGAAACAACAGGCAAAACAAAACTGAATGGCATTCTAAGAGTACCCAGCCCGTCAGCTTCAAGATTGTCAAAGTCGTGATGGTCAAGGAAGACTGTTTCAGATAAAAGAAGATCGAAATAATATGTGACTCTGAACTTGATCCTTTTGCCAGAATGGACACTATTAAGACAAATGGTGAAATCTGAATAGGGCCTGAGGATTAGACTGTAGCAATGTTTTTATGTTAATTTCTTGGTCTTCATGGTTTCATTGTAGTTATATAGGATAACATTCTTGGCCATGCATGGTAGCTCATGCCTGTAATCTCAGCACTTTGGGAGGCCAAGGCAGGACTGCTTGAGCTCAGGAGTTCAAGACCTGTGAGAAAGAGAGAGATGTCATCTCCACTAAAAATAAAAAATAAAAAATTCGCCAGGCCTGGTGGCACGTGTCTGTAATCCCAGCTACTTGGGAGGTTGAGGTGGGAGGATCACTTGAGCCCAGGAACTGGAGGCTGCAGTGAGCTATGATCGTGCCGTTGCACTCTAGCCTGGGTGATAGTGCAAGACCCTCTTTCAAAAAAAAGAGAAAGAATAACATTGTTGTTTGTTGAGTGTGATGAGGTATCATGTCCACAACTTACTCTCAAATAGTTTAGGAAAAAAATTATTTATATTGTACTTGAAAATTTTTGTGAGATTGTTTCTAAGAAATGACTTAAAAATTGTGTAATGTTCATTGTAATCTATTTCATGTAAACGAAATGAAAATTATTTATTTTACTTTTATCCTAATATTTTGCTCATTAAAGCTTAGATTCGTTTATTTAAGAACAGTAGGGGCCAGGTGTGGTGGCTCACGCCTGTAATTCCAGCACTTTGGGAGACCGAGGCAGGCGGATTGCCTGAGGTCGGGAGTTCGAGACCAGCCTGACCAACTTGGAGAAACCCCATCTCTACTAAAAATACAAAATTAGTCAGGCATAGTAGCGCGTGCCTGTAATCCCAGCTACTCGGGAGGCTGAGGCAGGAGAATCACTTGAACCAGTGAGGTGGAATTTGTGGTGAGCCAAGATCGTACCATTGCATTCCAGCCTGGGCAACAAGAGCAAAACTCTGTCAAAAAAAAAAAAAAAAAAAGAGTAGGGCGTAGGGCAGACTTTATTCAAGAGGGGCTACCACAGTGGAGTTCTGTAGCAGGAGAGAGAGATCAGGCTCAACTCCCTAAAACTTAGATTTTAAAAAACAATAATTTATTGAGTGCTTGGATTGTGCCAGGCATTGTTACAAGCAGTTTTTGTGTATCGGCACAACAGTGCTATGAGATTAGAAAGCGAAGGTAGTCATGTTACTTGCCCAAGGTCACATGTTCTGAGTATTGAGCTGGGATTCTAAAGCAGTGTAACTCCAGTGTTGTTAATCCTACATTTTATTGCCTCTAATGAAATAGTGTTACTGCATATATTTTCGATAAATTTATATAGTGAAGTCATACTTTTTTTGGAATATATTTTTATATCATATACATTGAATGAAAAAATATACTGTTCATGTTTAATTAGAAGAAAAATACTTTGATGTATTAGTTTTCATCAAAAGTAAATATAAATCTCAAAAATCATTTGGTATTTCAGAGAAGAAACTTTTAAAGGTATACGTTAGTGTGATTTAATGATACATAAAAAACATAAGAAATAAAATTGTGTGTATGTATGATTAAAAAAAAATTAGATGAAAATATATGAAACAAAACTCCCTAAATGGAAAGTGGTAAAAAATATTTTGAAAAAGAGTTTGCAAGGAAGGGAAACAGGAACATGAAAAAGAAGTTTGAAATATATATATGAAGCATGAGTTTGCTGTAAAAATGGTGGTGGAAGCAGGGGGTCGGGGAAGTTCCCACGTTTCTCCTCCTCGTGATCCCATTATAACTCACTAAATGGGAAAATATTCCACCCTCTCAGAAGTATAGGGAAGAGTGGCTTCCAAACTTGCAGTCCACCCCATGGAAAGAAAAGTGAAATATGTGATTTGTGAGAAGACTAGAGGTTGTCGTCCTCTGGTCCAACTTCTCTATCAGGTGGTGCAAATATATTAAAGTCACTGTATTAGTTTAAGACACAAACTGGGTGGCTTAAAACATAAATTTATTCTCTCACAGTTCTCGAGTCCAGAAGTCCAAAATCGAGGGCTGTGCTCTCTTAGAAGGTTCGAGGAGAGAATCCTTCTATGCCCCTTCCAGATTCTGGTGGCTCCAGGTGTTCCTTTGTTCCTTGCTTGTGCCTACACAACTCCAAACTCTGCCTTTTTTTTTTTTTTTTTTTTTTGAGACAGTATTG
>NW_012107297.1:441489-495956 GCF_000951045.1 Mandrillus leucophaeus
TTTTTTTTTTGAGACAGTATTGCTCTGTCGCCCAGGCTGGAGTGCAGTGGCACAATCTCTGCTCACTGCAACCTCCACCTCCCGGGTTCAAACAAATTTTTTTTTTTGAGACGGACTTTTCCTCTTGTTGCCCAGGCTGGAGTGCAATGGCGCGATCTCGGCTCACCGCAACCTCCACCTTCCAGGTTCAAGCAATTCTCCTGCCTCAGCCTCCTGAGTAGCTGGGATTACAGGCATGCAACACCATCCTGGCTAATTTTGTATTTTTAGTAGAGACGGGGTTTCTCCATGTTGGTCAGACTGGTCTTGAACTCCTGACCTCAGGTGATCTGCCCACCTCAGCCTCCCAAAGTGCTGGGATTACAGGTGTGAGCCACCGTGCCCGGCTGGGTTCAAACAATTCTTGTGCCTCAGCCTCCCAAGTAGCTGGGACTACAGTGTGCGTCACCACACCTGGCTAATTTTTGTATTTTTAGTAGAGATGGGGTTTTGCCATGTTGGCCAGGCTGGTCTCACCACATTGCCCAGGCTGGTCTCAAACTCCTGGGATCGAGTGATTCTCCTGCCTTTGCCTCCCAAAGCATTGGAATTGTAGCCATGAGCCACTGCGCCTGGCCTGTTCTTCTAAGAACACCTATCATTGAATTGGGGTCCCATCTAGATATTCAGTATTACCTCATCTTGAAATCTTTAACTTAATTTTATCTGCAAAGGCCCTTTTTTCCAAATAAGACTACATTCACAGGTTCAAGGGATTAGGATGTGGACATATTGTGTGGGCCACTATTTAACCCACTATACCATTCTCATATGGCCTGCCTCTCTTTTCTCTCAAGCTACCCTGCCCAAACGATGGGGAAATTAAGATGTTAATCTTAATTTGTATTAATCTGGACTAAAGTGTCAACCGACCACTAAGAAAATAACTAAAAAATATACAGAAACAAGATAATTAAAATAGTGTATTAGAAAACAGTTGTCTAACACACAAGAAGGCAGGAATGGAGAGAGGAATAAAAAAAATAAGACACAGAAAACAAATAGCAAAATGACAGACGTAAATTCCACCTTATAATTACATTAAATGTAAAGAGACTAAACAATCATATGGCAAAGAGTAGAAATGTAGATATAAAAAACATCCAACACTATTATGTCTATGACACACTTTATATTCAAAGACACAAATAAGTTGAAAGGGAAAGGATAGAAAAGACATTCCATGCAAACAGGAACAAAAGAGAGTGGGGGTGGCTGTACCAATAGAGTTATACACAGTAAACTTTGGGACAGAAACTGTTACTACAAAGAGCAGCATTTTATAATGATAAGGGGTGGATTCATCAGGAAGACATAATATAAACATGTTATAAACATGCATGCAGCTAATGGCAGAGTCCCAAAACACATGAAGAATTGACAGAACTGGAGGGAGACATAAATCAGTAACAACAGCTAGAGAATTCAATACCCTGCTCTGAATAATGGATAGAACAACTACGCAGAAGACCAACAAAGAAACAGGAGATTTGAACAACGGGATAAGCCAATTTGACCTAAAAGATATCTTTATCTGTGAAACACCCTAGCTTCTAGCCTGGGTAGGAGCTGGAGAGATGTAGAAAATGTGGAAAGCAAGCCTAAGCAGCTGTGTGGCCTATGCCTGAGAGCCATCTTCAGTGCCCCCTTGTGGCTATATCTGGGAACCACAGGCAGAATCATGGAACTGACCATCTTCAGTCTCAAAGGGCAGCCCTCACCACTACACCCAAGGGCAGAAGGTCTTCGGGGGAAAGGAGGTTCCAGTTCCTTCTCCCAAGATAACAACTCCCATCCCAAGGCAATGTTCACAGAACCTACTGGAGTCCCCCTGCCTGCCCCATGCACAGCTTAAAACCAGGGTGGTCTCAGTTCTGGTCAGACCACTGAGGGCATCCCTCTGGGATTTGGGACCCGGTTGTCCCTGTTCTCCTTAGGCAGGTGGCGGAGTTCCCCAGTGCACAGGCGCTCACTCTTCACCAAAAGCAGTGCTTGAGGATAACAGCCTACTTTGCTGGAGTAGCCTCAGTTAAGGCCAGGGCTTGACTTGAAGCCAGAGACTGAGGTTGCAGTCCAGCCTTGGGTCAGCCTCAGGCTCGGGCTGGGGTGATGCTGAGACCCTCATCAGAAAAAAGGCCTTTTCCCCATCCGAAAGGAAATGGCTGTCCTCTGACCTGAGCTCTCTAGTCTGAGGCCTGCCTGGCACTAGAAGCCAGCCTCTGTTGTCCCCTCCCAGCACTCCTCTCACTGCTCTGCCCTCCTGCCCACATAGAAACTCTGGAGACACCAGCTCTCCACCCTTCCAAGCCAAGCCCCACTGCTGTCTCTGTCTCCTCCATCTTTCAAACCAGCAATGTTTTTCCAATCAGGCCTCCCTATCCTTCCCCTGCTGCTCTGCCCTTCACCGCCTTCCTTTCCTGGTGACTCCCAGCCGCCCTTCAAGGCCCAGCTCAGGTGTTCTTTCCTCATGAGGCACCCCCGGGCAGGTTGGGACTTCTGGCACAGCTCTGACTACCCTGTGTATCCTCAGCTGTTCTCAGTGTTTGTCTCTGCTCCCAAGTAGCTCTCTCAGTTTCCAGCACAGAGGAGTTGGACCTGAGGGGGATGAAGAGCAAGGACAGGCAGGACAGTTCTGGCAGTAAGGAAGTTAGAACGAGGTCCTTTGGTCTCGGCTGGGAAGGGTTCCCAGGTGCTTAGTATTCACTGAACAGAAAGGAATTAGAAAAGAGGTGGCATCTTGAAATCACTAGGGTGACAGCAGGCCAGGCCTCTGCCTTTTTGGCAAGGAACACAGCTTGAGTGACCCATAAGGAGCCTTCCAGCTCAGCCACTGAAGGGCCCTCCAGCTGGACAGGAGCCCTTTACCACATGTGGTAGGCACCATGTGAAGTGGCTCCCAATGACCCCTGCCCCCCGGCATCCATTCCCTGGTGTAATCCCCTCCCCTCCAGTGGGAGCTGGACCTAGCAATGTTCATTTAATGAACAGAATATGGCAAAGGTGACAGGATATCACTTCCCAGGTTAGGTTATAAGGGCCTGGGACTTCTGTCTTGCTCACACACTTCACTCCACTCACTGGCTCATCTTGCTAAGTCAGCTGTTGTGCCATGAGCTACCCCATGGAAAGGCCCATGTGGCAAGGAACTGAGAGTGGCCTCTGTCAACAGCCAGTGAGGAAGTCAATCCTGCAAACAACTGCAGGAATGGGCTTGGGAGTGGATCCTTCCTCAGCCTGGCTCCAAGACGACTGCAGCCCTGTGAGAAACCCTGAGTGGAGGACCAAGCCAAGCCTCAAATCGTGACTTGGAACTGGGAGACAACAGATGCTGCTGGAAACCATTGAGCTCTAAAGTAGTTTGTTACACAGTGATAGGTAACTAACACACCACAGCAGTGTCATGTGGGCCAAAGGTGCAAGGGGCTAGAGGGCTCAGAGGGCAGCCAGCTGGGGCCCCAGTCTCCCCCAGGTGTCAGCAGCAGATGCAGATGCAGCCCCAGCAATAACTCATAGAGGATTCTCACTTTCATTTATTTTCTAGGCATATACAAAAGTCTGACATGGTGCTATGATCTCATCAAGAGATAACAGAATACACAGGAGAGGGTTGGGTTTCCTCCCTGGCCCAACCCCCTCAGGAAGGCACAGAAAAGTGAGGCTTGGGTTCGGGGGCCACCTGCTTTGGAACTAATCTGCTGCTCAGAAGGCCAGGCCCCTTCTGAAGAGGGACCTCTTCCTCACATCCAGAATCTGTGATGTGGGGAAGGTAAACTGAGGCCACCAGCAAGTATGTGCTCCAGGCCAAGGCTGAGTCTGTGCTGCATCCATGTCATCAGCCACCCAAGAAAAACCAGTTACTCCACCCAGCTCATGGTGGCGGCATCCTCTCTGCAATGGTGCATGGGGGGCAGTCCTTTCCCCTGCACGGTGTCATTGCCACCCCCATCCTCATCCTGGAGGCCAGTCCAGGCTCTGATGTGAGTGACTGGGGGTCAGGAGTGGGTGACAGAAGGGAGATCAAACAGGAGCATTCCAGATGCCTACTACTGTCCTCACACAACAGGTCAACCGTGCTCTCCAACTCCTCCCCTTGGCAGAGAAACTGGTCCTGCAGTTTCAGGACTAGACAAGTGTGGGGTAGTGGCAATAGAGGGGCTTGTATGAGAAGTGGCCTTTGCCTCTCATCCCTAGGGGCAAAAAGTGAATCATCTAACTGGCCCAAGTCACTAATGGCCATCCTTCTTCCCCAGGCCAAGACTGAGTTTCCTCTGTCACTTCAGGAAGGGAAGAATAGAGGTTAGCTGAGCCACCCAGATTAGGCCCAGATTTAGCCACCACCTAGAACAGGGCAAACTGAAAGTGAAAGAGCTTGAATTACTGACTTTTTCCTTCTTAAAAAAAACCTAACATTGTAATGGTTTAGCAAAATTATTATAATTTCTTTTAAATAACCCACAGACACCCATGACGCTTCCAAATTTACAGAGCAAAAAAGCAATTTGCAGCTGGTTCCTCCAGGGAGTTGGCCCCGAAGGCTGGCTCAGTTCACCTCCAGGACCTCAGTCTCCAGGAGGCCGAACTTGGTCTTGTGCTTGTCGAAGAGCTTCACCAGGGCCTCCATGTACATGGTGTGGTACAGGTCGATATCTTGCTGGGTTGGGTGCTCCAGCTTGGGGATGGTGATGGGCTCTCCCACTGCAGGGACAAGACAGAGGCTTCTGGTTAGTCAACACCCTTCCCCTGGGCATCTACCATGATGCCGAAGGCAGTGATGCTGGGCTGTGGGCCTGCCATGTGGCAGGAACTGTGCCAAATGCTTTATGTGCTGCATCTCTGGTTGTCCCCTATTACAGATGAAAAGACTGAGGCCCAGGGGCATGTGAAGGGACCCACCCGAGGCCACACAGGTGCTAAGCTGCAGATGGGATCAAGACTGGTTGAACCCACTGCATTCTGCTAGGAGGGTCTATGACAGTCAGGGGATCAAGTAAACATCTTTGCTTTTGCTCTGCTCTGGGCAAGCCATTCCTGCCTCTCTGAGTCTCAGTTTCCTCCTCTGTTACATGGGGATTCTTCCTCACAGGGCTTTTCTGAGGATTCTGCGAGGAATGTGACATGCGTTAAAAAGTGTAGGCCAGGCATGGTGGCTCACGCCTGTAATCCCAGCACTGTGGGAGGCAAAGACCTGCAGATTGCTTGAGCTCATGAGTTCAAGACCAGCCTGGGCAACATGGTGAAAATCGTCTCTACTTAAAAAAATACAAAAACTTAGCTGGGCGTGGTGGTGCACCAGCTACTCAGGAGCTGAGGTGGGAGGATCGCTTGAGACTGGGAGGCAGAGGTTACAGTGAGCTGAGATCGCGGCCACTGCACTCCAGCCTGGATGACAGAATGAAACCCTGTCTCAAAAATAAAAAATAAAAAATAAAAAGTGTGGTTAAGGGCAGGAGAGGAGGGAGAAGACCAGCATTTATGATCTGTGTGTTGCTTTATTTTCTTATCCTGCTGCATCTCCATACCCAATCCATTCCTATGTCCTGTCAATGCTATTTCTGAAATTTTTCCCAGATCATGCACATCTCTTCCATCTCCACTGCTACTCCCTTGGTCCAAGCCACTGGCTACCAAAACAGCCTCTGGGCTGGTCTTGTGGCTTCCATTTTTCTAACCCATCTTCCATCCAGCAGCTCCAAGGATCATTTTAAAATGCAAATCTGAACTTCCCCTCCCAAACACTCTCTGGTAGCTCTCCATTCTCAAGGTGAAGAGCAAATTCCTTCACATTGCCCACAGGACTCAGCCCCTCCCCAGCCACACCTGTGCATGGAAATGTTCCTGCTGCCTCCCTGTTGCTTTGTCTCTATCTAAAAGTACAAGGCAGGACAAATGGCCTAGGAGCACAAAGGATCTTTATGAGCTTTGGCCCCTCAAGTCCACTGCCAAGGGCCCATGTGCTCCTGGGGGATCCACTAACACGCACACACACACCTACTATAGGTAATTCTTTAGAATCCTCTAAACAATCCCAAATGCACCCAAAACAACACAGACGAGGGCCAAGTGCAATCACTGTTTTCCACTCTTCTGACAGGTCTGTGCTGCAGTCATATTAAGGTTTTTCTTTCTGTTCTTCAAAAAAACTACACAATCTTGTTTCTGAACTTCACTTAGGCTATTGTTTCTGATAAAAATTCTCTTCTTCCTCTATTTTGCTAGATAATTCCTATCAGTTAGCAGTGCAAGAGTTACCTCCTCCCTGGGGTCCGCTAGGACTCTCTAGAGCACCTGCCCATCCTCATCACATTCCCCCACCAGTCCTTGCTGTAATAGTCTTCCCTGATAGACTAGTAGGCGCTGCAAACCCAGAGACTGCAGATTTTCTTTCCTCACCCATCACAGAGCTTGGTTCATCACATAGGCTCAATCCCCGACCCCTACTACTACCCTCTCTGACCAAGCCCATCAGCACCCAACACTTCAAAGTCCTCATAGCTATGGGCATGGCCATCAGAGCCAGGTGGCCTGCACTGGAATCCCTTCTCTACTGCTGACTAGCTGTGTGGCACCCTGTGTTCAGGACAGCCCTTGGTCAGCAGGCTAGGGGCTTACCAACAGTGGTGATGGGCTTGGAGTAGGGCACCAGCCCCCAGGTGTCGGAGGAGAAGAGGCCTCGGCCATGGAAGATGCACGGGGCGAAACCAATGTATTTCTGGAACTTCTTCTGGACCCATCGGCCCCAGGAGCCCTCCTCGAAGATCACCTGCTTGTACACTTCATTCTCTCCAAAGGAGTACATGGGAACCAGGTCGGCTCTGGAAGGGAGAGGCCAGGGTCTGTCATACCCTAATTACTGGCTTCAGTTTCTGTCAGCCTAGAGGCCCTGGACACTGGCCAAGTGTCCCCCTCCAACTGGGTATACCAGAATCACCTGGGGTGTCCCAAGTTCACATGACCCCTCTCTACCAGGTTCTGATGGGCCTTCTGCCCCACTGCTAGTGACTGGTGAGCATACAGAGCTCTGGGTCCCCCAGGCAAAGGGAAGGCTGAGCATCCTGCTCTGGAATGCCTGTTTTCCACCTCTTCCTGCAGGGCCTGCCTCTGCCAGAAGTTCTCCCTGTCCCCCAGCCAACCCAGGTCTCTCTCAGCCCTGGACTCACCATTGTGTCACAGTCTCAGCACACTGTGTTGTCACTGTCTGTCCCTCCACCCTTCCCTACCCTTGGTGCTCCCTGAAGGCAGGGACTGGGTCCAATTTGAATGGGTCCCCAGGGGCTGGCCCAGGGCTGAGCCTGAAGGGCAGCCTCTTCTTCCAAAGCCTGAGGTAAGGTCCCCAGGGGACAGAGAAAAGAGCTGCTGTCCCCCAGTCACATTCCATGCCACCCTTCTTCCTGACCTCCTGGTCTCCCAGCAAAATGATGTATTCTGGCCCCAGGTGGTCCAGTCCGGCATATAAGCCTGGACTCTTGGCCCACCTGCAAGGGCCCCCAAGCAACAAGTTGCATCTGTGCCCACCCAGACACACATGGGCAAACTTGGCCCACACTGTGCAGTCTGGGCTCCAACATCATCCCCTCCCCAGCAGAATGACTGACTCCCTTCCATGCCTTCCTGGGGTCTGGGTCCTGTCTTCAGGGGCTAAGGAGTCTGCTGCCCTGTGCTGAGGGACACTGGAGGGAGTGAGTGTGTGTGTACTCACCCATGGCGCAGGGCCAGTTTCACAAAGCCCTTGCGGTTCCGCAGGGTGACTGCATTCTTGCCAGGCATGGAGCTCAGAGACTCAGCCGCACCCCCCACCACGATGATGATAGCATTGCCACTCCCATTCTTTGAAAGCAAATAGTCTATGGTGTCCCGGTTGACAGGGCAGATACCTGGGGGGAGGGAAGGACGCACAGTCAGGGTTGCCCATGGATCCACTCCCCATCCCCAGCACACAGTCACGTGTAAAACACAAAGAACCCTGGTCTTGGCCCCAGACCTAGCCCAGTCCCTTTGGAGTTGTCTGGTTCTGTGTAAGCTATTCATTTTTCTGAGCCTCAGTTTCCTCATCTGTAAAATGCAGCTAATGATACAAGGTTGTTTTGGGAACTCATGCATTTGGCAAACATTCCCTGGGCCCTAATCCTGCCAAGTCAGTGCAAGGTGTTGGGGATCCCAATGCATCAGTCTGGTGGGAAGTCCCAGGTGGCTGGACAATTACAGTGCCATGGACAACAATCAGATTGTATAGAGGGCAATACAAGGGCTGGGGATCCCCGGAAAAGGGGGTCAAAGAAGGCTTCCTAGGGAAGTTGTTATCCGAGTTGAATTCTGAAGACCATATGGACAGCTCTCCTCCTCAGCCCTGACCCACCATGTCTGCAGCAGGTCGCATCTCCCAATGCAGGCCCAGCACCAAGGAATGGTGTGTTGGCTCCCTGTGTCACCCTGCTCGATGGAGGGGCTCAGGCCTTGACAACAGTGCCCAGCAGGAGCAAGCAGGGGGTGGATTCTTACCTCCAGACATCAGGTACTCCCTCAACACAGGCAATCGGAAGTTGCCCGCCAGTGTAGCCAGGTAAGGCCGTATGCCTGGGAACTTCTTGCTCACTTCTGTGGCCTCTGTGCTGAAGTTGCAGAAGGCACCCAGGCCCATGATGCCATGGGGGTGGTATCCAAAGATATAGTTCCTGGTGGTCAGCAGGTTGTGTGTCTTCACCAGCTGCAAGGATGACCTTGGGTCAGAGGAAACTGGCTGGGAGAGGGATCCCAGGGCATACCCAGAGGGTAGGGAGGGACTGGATGTGTCATTTCCCCTGGGCCTCCGTGGGCCTGAGGGCTGCTGCAATGACTCTCCACACCTGACCTCAGACTCTCATCCCCAGGGCCACAGTGCTGGTGTTGGGCAGTCACCATTTGCGCTATGGGTCTCTGGGAAGGGGTGGGTAATGTTTGCCCTTGTTCCTCTCAGTCTCCAGCCAAGCACACAGCAGTTCTTCTTTGCACTCTGCCAGCCTCCGGCCTTCCCTCCCTCTGGGCCCATCCTCTTCGCCACAGCCAGAGTGATTATTCTAAAACTCAAATCCAACCCTTGTCACTCTCAGACTGGAGAGGGTGTCTGGCTTCATATGAGTAAGGTCCAAGTTCCTGAGTTAGGCAACCAGGGCCTTGGCTGCAAGCTCTGCCCCCACTGTCAGTCTCTCCAAACTATGAGCTCCTTGGAGGTAAGGTTTACTTGGCCCTGTGCTCTGTGGGCTCCTCCACAGTTCACAGAATGAGACAGGCAGCCCACCTCCTACTCCCCTGGCCTGGAAAAGGGACACTGGCTGGCTCAAATGGAAACTTTCCCACAGTCAGCTGGGCTCAGCTCAGGTTCTGAGGCAGGAAGGACAAGCGACAGCCCTGTGCCAGCCAGCCTAGGGTAGAGGTCAGTTGTAAGGCTGTAGCAGCTGAGAACCTGACCTGTGGTACTAAGGACACTGGGCTGCTCCAAACGATGACTGGCTTCCTCAGGGCCCACCCGCTGCCCTGGGGCTGGTGCTTGGAGGGGTGGGTGATGCAGTGTCCCTAAACCCTAAGCCATGAGAGGCAGAGCCTGTGACACCTACCCTGCGTTACAAGGAACATGATGGAGGTGGAGGAGGCTGAGAGAGACAATGAGTAAGGGTATTCTGCTCATAAAAACATTACTTTTATTCTGATTAGAAAAATAATAGGGCCAGGCATGGTGGCTCATGCCTATTATCCCAACACTTTGGGAGGCCAAGGTGGGAGGACTGCTTCAGCTCAGGAGTTTGAGACCAGCCTGGGCAACATGGTGAAACCCTCATCTCTACAAAAATACAGAAATTAACTGGGCATAGTGGCACACACCTGTGGTCCCAGCTACTCAGGAGGCTGAGGTGGAAAGATGGCTTGAGCCCAGGAGGCAGAGGCTGTAGTAAACCAAGATTGAGCCACTGCAGTCAAGCCTGAGTGACAGAGTAAGAAGAAAGGAAAGAAGGAAAGGAAGAAAGGAAGGAGGAAAGGAAAGGAAAGGAAAGGAAAGGAAAAGGGGAGGAAAGGAAAGGAAAGGAAAAGAAAGGAAAGGAAAGGACAGGGAAATAAAGGAGAGGAAAAGAAAGCAGAGGGAAAGAAAAGAAAGAAACTCCTAAAGAATTTTACAAATATAGGAAAGCAAAAAGAAAATTTAAAAAAATTCATATTTCCATCCAGATGAAACAATCTGACTCACTGAGTCCTTTTTCTACTCAAAAATATACATGCTCTTTTTCAAAATCCACAAAATTGAGGTTATATGGGTTGATATCATTTTTATATCATTTTCTACCAAACATACAGCTATCTGTCCTTATCAAAATCCCTCAGTTCCATGTCTTCTCGTGGCTGCATTCGTATTCTACAGCACAGCTCTCCTATATGTAACAGCACCGACTCAAACCCTGTTTGATGGACATTTTAAAAACTTCCAAAATTTCCCTCTTAGAAGTAATGCTTCAATAAATACCTTATCTTTGTCCACATATCTGATTGTTTTTGTGAAACAAACTTCTAGAAATACAATTCCTGGATAACAGGGAATGAACACGTTGGTCTTTTTGGCTGCCCTGCCTCAAGAGAAGTGATATCAACGACACTCCCACCTGAGTGCTGCAAAGTGCCCCTTCCCTGAACTGGTGCCACCTGGAAGCAGAGTCACTGGCCACCAGCAGAACGTCAAGAGCCCAGGTTTTCTGTGACTCTAGATTTGGGAGCCTCCTGGCAGAGTTGAAGGACCTTGTGTGCAGCTCTGGGGGAGACGATGCTGGTGGCTGACCTTGGAAAATTGAAATCCCAACCTTTAGGTGACAGAGAGGATGGAAAAGGGTGGCTGGCACCATTCTCAGCTCTGACGCTGCCAGTCTATGCAAATGTGAGCAAGACTCCCTCACTCTCATCCCCACTGCTTGGGGCACTGATGCTCTTTCTCCCGTTTTGCCCTTGGCAAACAGATTAAAGTTGCTCCAAAACCCAGCCAACTCTCAGCTACTCCCCAAATAAATGGGAAACAGCAGCAGTCTAATCCATGGCTAATGGGGCTTGGGACAGTGAGCAGATCTCAAAATCTCATTTATGTGAGCTCTGTAGGATTGCTGTTCCAATGTTTCGCCTCCTAACAAGCAGGTCTGCCTACCAAATTAGCTCTCAGTGAAGCTGGAGTTAAAAAGCTCCTTGTGGGCTGGGCGCGGTGGCTCAAGCCTGTAATCCCAGCACTTTGGGAGGCCAAGACGGGCGGATCACAAGGTCAGGAGATCAAGACCATCCTGGCTAACACGGTGAAACCCCGTCTCTCTACTAAAAAATACAAAAAAAACTAGCCGGGCGAGGTGGCGGGCGCCTGTAGTCCCAGCTAATGTAGTCCCAGCTACTCGACAGGCTGAGGCAGGAGAATGGCGTAAACCTGGGAGGCGGAGCTTGCAGTAAGCTGAGATTCGGCCACTGCACTCCAGCCTGGGCGACAGAGCAAGACTCCGTCTCAAAAAAAAAAAAAAAAAAGGCTCCTTGTGCTAGTTTTGATGAAAAAGGCAGGCAGCCATTGAGGGAAGAGCTGGGGCAGCCAATACTGGGTGGGAAACTTGGAAACTTGCTCCTGAGCTGATGGCCAGGCCTGGGATAGTTACCCCAGCAGGTGACCATCACGGCATGCAGCATCTTTTTGTCCCCTTCCTATGGCTACCCCCACCTTCCCATCAGGCCTTGATAACCAGGAACACACAACACAGCATGGGCTGGCAGAGCTCTGAAAGGTCTAAGCCATTCCTTGGATGACAGGAGGGAAGCTGAGGCCTAGAGAAGGGAACTGCACTTCCCCTGTGGAGGTCACAGCAAATTATCCTGCATGTCTGCAGCAGGCCAGTCACTGCACTTTTCCCTGAGCTGCTGGATGAAGACGTGTCACCCAGTGGGCCCCAGGTGGCTCTTTAAATCATCTCCTCCCTCCTCAAGGCTCTGATGGGACATTTGTTTGAATGAGGTGCTCTGGGACACAGTGCAAGTCAATGCCCTTGCTGTAGGACCCAAAAGAATGTAGGCATCTGACCAGCTCTGATCTATTTTCATGTCACACTCCCCTCCCGCAGGGCTGAAGAGAATGTCTGTTCTGGAGGGAGGGGAAGGATACTGCCAATGAAGGCTCTGTTGACACGCCTGCTCTTGTGTCCTCTTGCTGCCTGTTTCCAGTGGCAAAGTCCTAGCCCAACACGATGCCCAGGCCAAGCCTGCTGGCTAATGTCAGTCTGGGAAACATTCCTATCAAGTCACTCTTTATACCCTGCCTCCCACAAGAGGAAAGGTGCTCAGATAGGCTTGTCCCACCACAGCAGTGCATAGAGGAAAAAATTCAGACCCACAGAAGAGCAAAGGCTTGCTTAAGTTTACACAGCACAGCACAGTGATGGTGAAAGTAACACAGGAGTAAGACCATGGGCCTCAAAGCAGACAGCCCTGGTTCCTTCACTAGTCCTGCTACTACTTAAGCTTTGTGACCTTGGGATAGTCCCTTGTCTCTGTGCCTCATTAAGCCTATCAGTGAAATGAGGCAGATGGACAGGTGATTCTAAGCTTAGAGAGAGTCTTTCCTAGTCTCCTCTCCAAGCATTCTGCCTACACCTTGGGGAGAGGTGACCTGGGGCACTGTCTGCTCCTCTTCCAAGTGGCTGGTGGTCTCAGTGGCTGTTGCTAACACATGAACCCCACCTGTGCCTACAGAAGGGATACATTCTGGGCCAGATGAGCTGTTCTGCTGGCAAAGACCAGAGTCCCACCAGGAAGGGAGTAGGTGGGTGGGTGGGTACAATGGCAGATCTTCATTACATGATTACTGGCAAGAGGCCAGGAAAAGGGGGTGGGACAGGAGGGTCACACACACCCCTACAGAGTGTCAGGCATGATGTCAGACCACTATGGCTAAATCCTGACTGCACAGAAGGGGAGACTGAGGCCCTGAGGGACAGAGGCAGGGCCCAGCCTAAGCCCCAGGTTGAGGCTCAACACCCCAGCCTGCCTCAGGCCCAGTTTGGGTTTTGTCCTAGTGCCCCAGGGAGCCCTCACAGGGCCAGGTTGCATGTGCCCTGTGGCTCCAACTCCCAGTTGACTTCTTGGAACAGAGATGTGAGAAGGACACAGGGGTTTGTTTTGGTTCTTTTGGAAGGGTGGAGATAGCAAAGGACACCTGCCTGTCCAAGGTCTGACCAACGGTCATCAGGTCATCCTGTTCCAAGTGGATGGGGCTACTGGCCTCCTGGAGGCTTCCAGAGGACCAGGCCACAGTGGCAACAGAGAACACTGGAGCCTGGCCCCTGAGGTGAGAGAGAAAGCAGAGAGAACAGTCTATCATCACTCACACCCAACCAGAACTGATCACTTTTCATTTTTTTCATCATACAGCTTTTTTTCACTTTTCATCATACAGCTCCATTTTGCAGATAAGGCTCAGCAGGCTTGAGAAAGTCTGTCTGGCCGGGCGCGGTGGCTCAAGCCTGTAATCCCAGCACTTTGGGAGGCCGAGACGGGCGGATCACGAGGTCAGGAGATCGAGACCATCCTGGCTAACACGGTGAAACCCCGTCTCTATTAAGAAATACAAAAAACTAGCCGGGCGAGGTGGCGGGCGCCTGTAGTCCCAGCTACTCGGGAGGCTGAGGCTGGAGAATGGCGTGAACCCGGGAGGCGGAGCTTGCAGTGAGCTGAGATCCGGCCACTGCACTCCAGCCTGGGTGACAGAGCGAGACTCCGTCTCAAAAAAAAAAAAAAAAAAAAAAAGAGAAAGTCTGCCCATGGCCCCATGGCAGAAAGTGACAAAGTCTATCAGGATGCATTAGACAGTGAGCCCACCCCAAGGGCAGGGCTGACTTGTGTCCCCATGCCCAGCAGAGCCCTGCACTGGACAGGGAGCAATGGTGGCAGGTCAATGAATGGAGTGACAGGGCAGGAACTTAAACCGAGATCTCCAGCAGCAAAGGGGGAGAGGGAGACCCAGGAAGCTGGAATCAGTCCAATGGGGAAATCCAGGAATTGAATCTCTCCAGAGAAACAGGCAGTAGGAAATCAGTGGAAAAGAACCTGGGTCCCGAATTCAATAAGCCTGGATGGTGGTTGCAATGTTGCCATCATACTAGACTATGCAGCCTGGACAAGTCCTGCCCATCTTTACCTGCTCAGTTTCTTTACCTCCAAAATGAAAGGGTTGGGTCCTATGATCCAACTTTCTCCCAACAAAAGCAGCTTCAAATTTTCTGCAGTCAGAGAGATGGGGTCAGGAAAAGGAGAAGGAACTCTGACCCTGAGGAACAGTAAGGTCCTGGGAAGACTGGGCTTAGGCTAAGGATGAGCAGAAGGAGCTGGCCCTGCCACCCTCAAAATACTGAATGCAGTGAAGGATGCAGGGTTACCCAGCCACTGCCCCCAGGCAGCACACCAGGATCTCAGTCACTGACTCACAACAGCAAATATACACCACCCTGCACCCCGCACAGAACACTTTCACATTCACACGCTGCCTCCACTCTTCAGCACCCCTACCTTCTCGGGGGGACTCAGCAACTAGGGTGTGCTGGGGCTGGGGTGTTGAGTGAGCTAGCCAGACAGGTCTTTCCCCTGTGGGGAAAACCTTCAGGATCCTGCCAGAGTTATCCTCAATTCACCAGCATCGCCCAATCGCCCACATGCATCAGGGCCAGATGACTGTGCCTCACCAGCCCAGCTTGCAGACCAGGCAGGGACCAGACAGAGCTGAGAATGAAAGCCAAACTGAGCCACATTTCCCTGTCAGGACCTCAGGGCTGGCCCAAAGACGATGGATACTCAGAAGAGCAGTGAGGTCCCCAGCACAGCTAGACACAGTAGGAAGGAAACCCAGAGACCAGCTTGGTCTAAACTTGCTTCCCTATGGGTGGGTTAAGGCCCGAGTTCAGATTTCCCACCCATTCCCACCCTCCCAAGACAACACTCATAGCACTTTACCTGGATGGGAAAGTAGTCTCGAAAGTAGCGCCACACAGCCCAGTTTCGGACCCACTGTGACCTCCTGCCACCTTCCAGGGAATAAAATACAGAGTTAGTGGGGGTGGGGGTACATTCGGGCAAGGCAGACAGGACAGGGCTGGTGTGAAATTCAAGCGGGTGACCATCATCCCATGGAGCATCTTTGCCCCCTTCCTATCGGGCCCTTTCCACATTCATTCCCTCATGTTATGCAAGCCCTCGACTGAGTGTGAACTCTTGTGAGGACCAGAACGGTGCCCTTTGAGGGGCTTTTAACCTCCCCTCAAAGGACTAGTCCAGTGCTTTTCACAAAGTGGGTGTTAAAAGAGACAGCACTCAGGATGAGGCCCTTCAGCTTGTGCAGGGGGGAGAGCATACCTAGAATGAGGGGTGGGGCAAGGGAGGCCTTGCACTTACCCTTCTTGGGTGTGTTCCAGTCAAACACCAGCCAAGTGAAGTAGAGCACAGCGATGAGCCAGCAATCGGTGCAGAATATGTACATGAGGATGGCACTGCAGGCCACTCCTGCGGGGGCAAATGGTCACAGGTCATGTCCTACTGGGCTTCATCTCCCCTCAGGGCCATGGTGGATGGAATGAGTGTTTACTGTGGCACTAAGCTAGGCACACCCAGGGCCATGGGCATAGGGTCACAAACCCTGAGAAATAGCTACAGGAATGCTCAGCCCAGGGAGGAGCAGATTCCTGGGACAAGACGAGCCTCATCTTCCAGATTCTGATGGACTGTCCGGGCATTGAGGGGCCCATGGGCTCCATGTTATCTGTGCAGGAACACCAAAGGAGATAGGCTTCAGCTTCTTGTGAAGCTGTTCTTACTGTCCCCTCCTTGTGTGTGCCCCCATGCCAGCACCCAGCCCAGACACTGTGGATGAGGGGAGGGAACACATACCCAGTGCCTCTGCATCTCAAGACTTGGGCTGAGCCACTGTCTCAAGTGTGAGGCAGGGTGACTTTGCCCCATTTTAGAGATAAAAACACTGAGGTTCAAGGGGGAGATAACTTGCCCAAGGTCACCCAGCAGGACAGTGGCAGAGCCAGGATTCAAACACAGGTCTGACTCTACAGTCCATTCTCTGCATTAGGCTTTAGAAATTCACCAGAGTCCCAGACCATCACTGGAGGGACCAGAGAGGAGATGCTTGCCCAGGAGGAGGGCTGGCTCCCTTCCAACATAACAGCAGTCCAGGAAGTCCCAGGTCAAAGCGCAGAGCCCATCAGCCTCCCCGTCTTCAAAAACCTCAGCAGCCAGGCATAGTGGCTCACACCTGTAATCCCAGCACTTTGGGAGGCTGAGGTGGTGGACTGCTTGAGCTCAGAAGTTCAAGACCAGCCTGGGCAACATAGCGAGACCCCTTCTCTACAAAAAAATTTTAAAAATTAGCTGGGCAAGGTGGCATGTGCCTGTAGTCCCAGCTACTCTGGAGGCTGAGATGGGAAGACTCCTTAAGCCAGGAGTTTGAAGCTGCGGTGAGCCATGATCGTGTCACTACACTGCAACCTGGGCGACAGAGGGAATCCCTGTCTCAAAAGTATAAAAAAAAACCCTAACAGCACACTTGGAAGACTTGCCTGGGGGCTGGCTTCCATTGGTCACCATATTCTGGGCCTGTAGGCCATAAAAGAGACTAACCTAGCCTGGCACAGAAAGAAAGGAGAGCTTGTGCCATGCCTGCTTTATTTCATGGCTTGCCACTAGCTGCCCTCAGCGGGGCTTCTCTCTTTCCATTTTTTACCCAACCTTTAAGGCCTATCTCAGACCTCAGCTCTTCAAGAAGTATTCCCCAATATCATACTATCTACATATCATCTCTTGCCTGTAAATTCCCCACACTGGGCGGGGAGGCATCTTCTTTGGTGCCTGGTATTCGGCACAAGGGCAAGGGCAGCAGGTACTCATGTTTGGTGGGAGAAGCATGGCCTCCTTCTAGGACTTTTTCCACTGCCCGAGAAGGGAGGCCAACCCTTGCTGTGTGTGCCCATCCCCTGGTGGTCCCAGGTGCTGTGGGCTACCTGGCTCTGGATGTCATGCTCTCTTCTCACCATGCTGAGCCTCCTCTGGTTTCCCATGGGAGAAGATAAGGCTGGATGTAGACTCTCCATGAGCCTATGGGGAGGGAAATGGTAGCCCCTTGTTGCCCCCCAGTCTAGCCCTGTTCTAGACTCCTGAGCCAGCCTCTCCCCAGGGTAGCTAAAAACAGGGTACAACTCTCTTGTTGGGAGGGGCAGTGAACACAGAGTGACGAGATGTCCAACTTGTCAGGACCAGCTTAGGAGTATGACATCGCAGAAGAGAAGACAAGTTTCTAGGGAAGCATGTGCAGCCTACAAGAGCCTGTTAAAAGCAAACTGTGAAAAGCTTATGGTAGCTTGGTGAATAGCTATGTCTAAAAGCTGCCTACAAAGTCATACTTACTGTTCAGCAGTCTGCCTGATTCCCTTTCTTAGGCCTGAAAAGGGATGACTCTAGTCCCCCAGACTCCACAGGCATCCAGGCTCCTCCAGTGGCATCCTCTAGGTGGATGCTCCAGGTGGGCCAGACAGGAACCATGAGGTTTAGGCTATGGTCTGAGCACCCTGGAAACCTAGCTTCCAGCAACCTCTAACTCTCTTGAGGGGTAATGGGACCAGAGTGGGCTGAGCTCCAGGCCCCACTGCTTAAGAGGGCTGGTCTCTCTGGGAAGGTGAGTATCCCTACCAACTTGTCCTTACTCTGCTGCTGAGGCAGCCTGGATGGAGAAGAGGCCTGATGGGGTATCCAGAGACTGAATTCTAGCCTGGCCTTTCTCAGCTGGGGGCTTCCTCCCCTCCCCTATGTGTGCACAACTCTCTCTCAAACCACTTACCATCCCTTTCGTCATCTGCCTCCCTCATTAGACTCCCTCTAGCAGACAGCTCTTTAGCCCCTGAGCTCCTTGAGAGCAGAAACCAGGTGAGATTAATCTCTCCAGCCCCAGAAACCAAACACAGGAAGAGCAAAAGGATGAACTAAATCCACCAAATGACCTTCCTTTCTCAGAGCCTAATCCTTGTCCTCTGAACAACAGGCTCTGGTTCCATGCTCTTAGGTCATGGGGCTGCAGTAAAAACTACTGTTGCTGAGCTCATGAGAAGCTTAGAAGGCCCTGCTTGCCCCACACATGGAAGGCTCAGGACCGCTTTCACACATGACCCACTTCCTGCACATCATGGTGCCTGCAAAGACACTTGTGATACAAAATTCTGGAGCCCCGCGGCCTGTGGTGCAGGGCAGTCTGTGGATGATCAATGGCAAGGAAGGCAGCAGTGTGTCCTGGTGAAGAGCATGGACTCTGGGACCAAACAGGCCTAGAGCCTTAGTCCTGCCACTTGCTGGCCAAGTCCCATTCCTAAGTCTTAATTTCCTTACAGGGTATTGGGAAAATTAAACATGATGTTTGAACTTACTTAGCCTGACACACAATACCCATGGACTTGAATGGGGAAACAAATGACATCTAAATTTTCACTTATCTCTTATGGAAATTTGGCATTTCCTTCACTTACCAATGTAATAAATCACAGAATTATCAGCAGTATTTATGACACAAATAAATAACAAAGGTATTTTCACATAACTTTGTAGCAGTTTTACACTTGCTACTAGATCGTTTTATTTACAGTAATAAAAAGGCACCTGTTACTACATGTCTAATCAACTTTTTTAATGTGTAGATATTTATATTTTATTATCAGTAGTTTCCTTTGAAATCCAATGCACCTTGTATTAAATACTCTAAAACACTGAGAAAGGTCATAGGCCTCATCAGAATGCCAGAGGGTTCCATGGCACAAAGTGGTGAAAAATCTCTGGTCCAGGGAGAGACCAACAGGGCTACCATGGTCTTTGCTTGCCAGGTGAGCTTCTGCCAGCAGGTTTGAGAGGCAGAGGGAGGGAGTGGCTGGGGCTGCTGAGGGCGGTAATTAGCAGTAGCTCAGGAGATCTGCCTGTCCAACCAGGCCAGGCTCCCACCTATGCGAGGCAAGGCCAGGCAAGGGTGTTGAGAAGATGCTGGGCCGGTTTCTGGGCTGTGGTTGGGTCTGATCAATTATTAACCTACAGCCTAAGGCCAGTCCCCATCACCAGCTGCGTGAGCTGGTGTTCTACAAGCTGCTCAGCTCCCTACCAGCCAGGCCCAGACCCACTAAGACAGGGATAGTGGTGGCTTTTGGGTGCAACAGGGAACAAAGGGAGCTGGTCTAGCAGACTAGGCAGGGGGTCTGGGAGGCTGGAGTCCCTGGGTTCTTGTCCTGGTCCCAGTACTTTCTTCTCATGTGACCCCAAGCAGGCCTCCACTTCCTTTTTGAGTAAGAAGGGGTCACACTGTGCTCGCTACTCTGGGATTCTAGTAAGTGGCCAAATGCAAGCCATGTTAGGGTCTGAGTCCTAAGGGAGCCTGTTTAGTCTGCTCAGTTCTTCCAACCAGTGTTTGGCTTCTCGAGGCTGCATGTCCCTGTAAGACTTTGAGGACAGTATGGCCCTTCTCCCTAGAAAAATGTGCACATACTGTCATATATAATCTTGCATATAATTTTAAGGGTTCATGTATCCCCTCCTCAAAGCCCGTTCTTGGGCCTAAAGGTGAAGACTGGCTGTTTCAGCCCCAGTTCACTAATTCTGGGCTTCCAGTAATGTGGGATTCCTGGGGAATGCACTGAGTTTCTGCTCAAATCCCAACTCTGCCATTTAACGAGCTTCACGGTAGCAGGTAGTTGATGAACCTCTGCAAATTTCCATTTTCTCACCTGTGAAGTTCTATCCCTTGGCTCTGCAAACATGGTCTGAGTTTCAGAGCACCCCATGCATCTGTCTGAAGGACAGCTGCTCAGCACTGACATGGTAAGTCCTGATGATCCCCTACCCGCCTATACAGTCCCGAAGAGTGGGTCGCCCAGAGGGACTGGCTCACAGGTGCTAGAATGCACTCTGTGATGCTCTGGAGCAGGTTCATCTGCCTTGACGTGCTGAGGAAGCTACCTGCTATGCTGAGAGCACAGGGGTCTGGGGAAAAACAAGAGGCCTCTTCCCTCCCCTCAGACGATCATATTGTCCTGCCTCTGGCCTGGATGGCAACCTAAGGAGTGAGGGTATCTAGCCAGACCTGCAGAAAAAGCAACCAAAGCACCGATGTGGGCTGTGCTGAGAGACAGCAGGGAGCAGGCCTCGGGAAGCACCTGGGGAATGTGCTCAGCTAAGGATGGGTGTGGGCTAGGAGTGGGGTCTGAGGGCACCTCCTGATGACTCCCATGTAATGGGGGCCCATCATGACCAGGCCCTGCGCCAGGTGCTCTCATTTCTTATCTTCAATCCTCACAAAAGCCATGTGAAGCAAGCACTTTCCTCACATTCAAAATGAGGAAACTAACACTCAGAGAGTTCAAATAATCTGTGTAAGGTCACAGAGCTTGTTTGCAGGAGATTCAGTACTTAAACATGGCACCAAACTACCTTAAGGCAAAGTAACATACCTGCTAGAAAATGTCTGTTGGTGGGCAGGGTGGCACTGTGGGAAAGGCACAGGCTTTGGGGGTCCTATAGACAGGGATTCAAATCTGTGTGACCTTGGGCAAGTTACCTACCTTCTCTAAGACTTGAGGTTTCCCATCTGTAAATGGGAACTATCACACCACCTCCCATCGAATCTCGCTGAATCCTCATGCATGCTGAGGGGTAGAGCACTTGATCTGGGACCCAAAGGTAGACGTGGAAAGGTGCTGGGGGGGCAGCGTGTGTAAGACTTACTCTTATTCCCTCACCCCTGCAGAGCAGGGCTCCTACTCTAACCTCTGTTGGGGAATGGACTCTGCCTGCCCACCCGCCCCCTCTGTAAGGCCCAGCTTACCCAGTACAAGGAAGGACAGGACCCACTGGAGCACTGAGATGACCTGTAGCTGCTTTTCCACCTTGGACCTATTGAGCCAGGTGACGGAGAAGAGGTCCTGGAGGGCGGAGAGGATGCTGGATCCAGTGCCTACAGCAGAGGGAAGATGTCAGTCCACTGTCACCCTTCCCTCCAGTCACAGGGTCCCCAGTACAAACCTCACCTCCCACAGGAACTTTTCTAGATGTGAGAAGACCCTCAGCTACAGAATCAGACAGACCTAGGTTCAGATCTTAGCCCTCCACCCCATGGCTTTGTAACTCTAGGCTGTCTGCATGCTCCCCTGTGCCCTGGTTTCTACAGATACACAATGGGAATGGTATCGCACTCAGGGGGTCATTTTGGAGACCACATGAAGTATCTAAAGAGGCTAATCCAGGGGCTAGGCCTTGGGAAGTCTCTCATAATTGCCAGTTTTCTTCCATCCCCTCCACCCCAGTCAAACTCCTGTCCTTTATCTGGATCTAGTACAAATATTTAATCTTTGCTATCTGTCTGTGAGGCCAAGGACAGAGGTTCAACATCCAATTTCCAATGTTTTTTTTCTCCAAGTGTACTTTGAGCATCCCCAATCCCTGCTCGGCCTTCTGTATGTCCCAGATTAATACCCCTTCTCCAAGGAGCTGAACCCTCTTGCCCCCACCCCCAACACCACTGATTCCCCACACCACTACCACTTTCAGAGAGATGTACATGTTCATCCTCATCTCAGTGCCCAAAGTGTGGGGCCCAGAAAGGAGTAAGGTGACAGCCTTTGCTTCCCCAAAGGGCCCAGTGGCCAGTGAGCTTCAGGCAGCCTGAAGGACACTGAGGGCTGTAATTATGCTCGCTATCAAGCAAGTGCCAAGCCTGGAACTTAGGACGAGATGTGCTCACTTAATTGGCTTGGTGCCCCTAGGATGACGCCCTGGACTCCAGCAGCTGATGGGCAGTGGGGACAGGAAGCCTGGTGACTGCAGGAGAGACAGCACTGGGGAAGAGCATGGATGAAAGTTCCTCACCCATACCCCATTCCTTCCAGCAGCTGAAGAAGTGGGCCACCTCGAACCCCTCTTTGCTGACCCCCACTACATGCCCTTTGCTCGACACATCTTCACCAAGCACCTACTGTGTGCCCTTCAAACATTCCTTCATACCATCTGCTCTGTGAAAGGCCCAGAGCACAGATGAGTTAGTCACAATCCTGTCCTTGAGGGTCTCACGATCTTTCAACTGAGCCTACAAGCTGGGAGCAGGGAGAGAAAAGGATTTAGGGGCCTACACTCAAGCCTTTGCTTTTATTCTAAATCTGCAGAGCAACAAAGCCACAGAAAGAGACCTACCCTTATCAGCTGAAAGTTAACAACTGCTTTGACTTTTAGGAGGAAGGAAGGAAATGCTAGGCCTCAAGATGACCCCTTTCCCTGGTGTGATGTATCAGAGGGAAGGGGCTTAGTTTAGCAGAAGAGTCAAACCTAGGTTCAGATTTTGGTTCTACTCACTATGTGACCCCAGGCAAGCTCGCAGGGTTCACTGCCACATCCTCGGTGCACAAACTGGGTGTTCAGTAGCATCTAATAACACCACAGGCATAACTGAGGTGCAGGCAGCAGGATGTGAACTCACAAAAACAAATAAAGAGGCTGGGCCATAGAGTCATTCCAGAGGTCTGCCTCATAATTGCTCCTTCACCCCCTTTATAAAAATCCTACCTTCATAGGACTTTCCCACCTCCAGACTTGCCCAGCAACCCATCCTAGAGCCTGAGGGCCCTCTGGGGTCATCCAGTACAGCCTAATTGGACAGCCAGGGAGACTGGGGACCAGAGACAGGCACTGACTGACCCAGGGCTACTCAGGCAGTAGGCGGCAGAGCCAGGACTGAAACCCAGCATTCCTGACCCTGCTTAGAGGACCTTCCCTTTCCCCAGAGCAGCTCTGAGTGCAAAGGCTCTGTACACAGGACACAATGGGAGGGTCATGCTCAGGGCCTGATCAACCTGCCCAGCAGTGGGGCCTGGACAGATGAGTTCATCACATGCTTATCCTTGAGGGTCTCATAACCCTTCACCTTCACCTGCAAGTGGCGACAGGTTTGGGTGAGTATATAAGGGAGGGAAGTGAAGTCCAAGCACAGGCTTGAGCCCTTGATCCAAGGGCTGGGGCTGGACAAGTCATCTTCCAGCAGCTGGCTCTACCTCCTGAGTCGTGCTGGATGAAGCGAAGCAGGAGCCACAGCCACCGGGGGCTGGTTAAGTGACAGGTGAGTTCCTGTTCCATCTGAGGCAGGCCAGATGCCCTGGCTAGAGAGAAGACAAAATGTACTCTAGCACTTTCCTACTTAAAGTGTGGTCTGGGAACAGCAGCATCAGCATCACCTGTGAGCGGGTTAGAAATGCAGGACCTTGGGCTCCAGACTGGATTTACTGAATCAAAATCTGCATTTTAACAAGATCCCCAGGTGATTAAGTCTGAGAAACACCACCATAAATACTTCAGTCCAAACACTCAGGTAGGGGTGAGGCACAGCACTGGGTGCCACCACCTTCTATTCAGCAAGAAAAAAAAGGAAAGCATGCCTTCCGTGGCTCACTGCTTCCCGTTGCAGACAGGTCCCTGAAGCCAGTGGTTTGAGGGGTGCTTAGGGAAGAGGCACACTGGATGTCAGCTTATCTAGCTCCCTACCTTGGCACCAGGGCCAGCCCCCATGCAACTTGGAGGAGGAGTATAGAAATTTCACTGATGACATATCCCCAACTGAAACAACTGAGAAGACCTAAAAATTTTTCATCGTGCCTAATCCAAATATCTCTGCTAAGCTTATTAGGTGTCTTAAAATCAGGTAGTCATAGCACAGGAAACACACACCATCTTGTTCAACCCTCACCTCATTATACAGACTGGAAACTGAGGGACTGCAGCAAGGTGGGTCTGAGCTCAGGGTTTTCACACACTGCTGGTTCAGTTCTCACCCTGCCTTATCCAGCCCCAACTACCGCCCACAGCTCACTCTGCCAACAAGTGGGAAATGCAATCTACCAAGTGAACCCTCACTTCCCATCTGCCTGAGCAACTGTACTGGGATGCTGCAAGGTGGTGAGCTCTAGGTCCCAAATACCAAATGGCAAGTGCTTCCGTGGGGGTTAAGAGTTGGGAGGCTCCTGGAGAGGGAAGCTGGGAGGACTGCATCTCTGCATTTCTCAGGCCCAGGCCCTCTCAGGCAATCCCAACCTAGCTGACCATGGAGCCGTGGCCTGGGAGCTGGCCAGTACATGGATGCTGAATCCCGGGCCAGTGGGAGCCCCCAGTCCACCTAAGAAATATTCTTGGCAGAGGCCCTTCCCTGCTTTACTCACTTGATGATTCTCTGATAATGAGATAAAGCAACACATCCTTCAAAACCCAGAGATGGTGATAAGGCAGCAGTCTTCCAGGAAGCCTTTGGAAAGAGAGGGACTTTCCTTCTCTGGGATGATAAACACTAAGGTCTATGCAGGCCTGGAATTACCAGGGGCCATCTTGACGGCCAAGGAGATAATCTATTTGAAGATAAAGTCAGACCGGCACAATGGAGAAACAAAAGAGAGTCATCCTCAGGGCTCCTACAGTCCCTGGCCTTGTAGTAACTGCTGATTACAAGCTGATTCTGCATCACACTGGAAACTGCCCGAGGGCCAGGTCTGGGTCTGATCCATATCTGGATCCCCAGTGCCCTGTCAGGGCCCACCCCAAGGGGGTGCTCTGGCCACTCTTCAGGCCCCTGGGGTTCCCTCCAGGCAGGGCTGAGTGACAGGTATGATGCACAAGAGACCCATAAAGCTGTGGGACCCTCCATGCCCTTGCACAGGCACTTGGACTCCTGTGAGTTTGGCATCAATACCCTATTTTGATGGTGATACTGGGTCAAGGTCACTCAGCCAGGGGCTGGCAGAGCTGAACTCAATTCAGGCCCAACCTCCAGGCCTGCGTCTGCTCCGATGCTGTGTGTCCCCAAGTTCCTTCTCTCTGCTCCCCACAACAAAGCAGGGGGCAGTGGTGGGGAGCTGGGAGGGGAAGGGGAGAAATGGATGATCTGTTTTCCTTCAGAGGGGTGGGTCAAGAACACGCATCTTCTACAGCAGGTAAAGTGGCAGCAGGATTTGGGGTTCTAGTCCCAGCTCTGCCACCAACTACCATGCTAAGTCTCCTCACCTCTCTGAGCTTCAGTTTCCTCATCTGTGAAACGGGGGTAAGGAGGGTGAAGTTTGTGATCTCTGGCATCCACCCTCCTAAGGACCTAGCAGGGTATTTGGGACCTGGAGCTTACCTGCTTGCCATAGTTCTGGTACCATTGCTCACACAGATGGAAGTGAGGGTTCAGTTGAGCACCCACACAACACTGCCAGTCCTTGCCACCTGGCTGTCAGTACTTCCTCTGCCCCAGCTGTGGCTGGGAGGAGTCCAGCAGAAGCTGGTGGGGATGCCGATGCTGCAATCAGATGCCACCGCATGCCACCATCTTCACACCCAACCTGACTGTTCCTGACTCCTGGGTGGGGCTGCCAAGGAGCCTCAGCATCCAGCCAATCTGTCCCTCACCACACCTGCACTCTCTCTGCACACTCCCACAGCACAGCACCAATGTCACTTTACTTGGCCATCCCACTGCCAGTGACTCATGGGTGCCAGGACTTGGTACCTGATTCATCTGTGGTAAGAGGAGCCACAGAGGTTTACTGCATAGCTGAGCAAATCCATAAGCAAATCCAGAGCAGCCTCAGAGGCAGCTATAGGCCTGGATGCCCAAGTTAGACTGGACTGTCTGGCAGGAGGCCAAGCCAGCCCCATCACTGAGGACTGACCCCAGAGATGGGGGATGAGCGTCTTTTGCCCTTCCTAGGTACAAGTTTCTCCACCTATGAAGGGAACACAACCCTGCTACCTACAGATGTCTCTGTTTCATAGGGGGACATGAGACAGGCTGTAGGGGAAGATTTCCAATAGACGACTCAAATAGCTGCTCCCAGGCAGCACTTGCTTTACGCACTTGCTCCTATCTTTGGGGAAGGCACAGGAAGTAGAGCTGCCAGAGAGGCCCGGAGCAGCTCTTTTACCACCCGGAAAGCAATCCCCTTCTCCTGCGCCTATGTGGGGCTTCACCGTCCCACAGCACTCTCTGGGAAGGTAGGCAAGGGGAGAACTGGCAATCCCGTTTCACAGAGAAGGAAACTGACGTGAGGTGAAGCCCAAAGAGGCAAAATCACTTGCTTGAGGTCAGGGTGTGGCAGCCAGGACTTAAGGAGGGTATTCAGGCTCCCAGTCCCTCATCATCTCTACAATGCTACGCTGTTGAGGGCTGGCCCCATTAAACAAGCCAGCCCACACCCAGACTTCAGGAACACATCCTGGCAAAGGAGAGCTGCCTCCTCTGCCCATATCATGCCCAGAGTCTCATGTAGACGTTCTGGTGAGACTGGATTCCACCCCCTGCCCCCACCAGCCCACGTGCTTTCAAGTAGCTCTCAGACCCAGGGCCCAGCCCAGGGCTGGGGTGTTGAAGGGTGTCTATGAGCACCTCCTTGCCCAATATCTGATATCAAAGTGACCAGGAAGGCCACACCTCGGGGCTGATGAAACCCAAGTTTTCTGGGCTTCTTCTCACATGCCTGAGGGCAGCAGTGTCTGAGCCCCAACTCCCTAAATCTGAGAAAGAGGGCCCTGGGCCAGCTCTGCCCCTGCCTGGCTCTGTGACCTCAGGCAAGTCACCTAACTCTAGCTTTGGTTTTCTTATCTGTAGGATGAGGGTGATAATCCCCACCTCACAGGATTGTTAGGAACATTAAATTTTAAAACATGTAGGGCACATGTGGCATTTGTTAGGTAATTAAGCGGTGGCTACTGGCATTGCTCCTCCTGTCTCCAGAGTGGGAGGGGGTATACATAATCAGCAAGCAGCGTTTTTCCAGAGGCGCATGGCCATAGGTGTGTATTATAAGAAGAGGTCGCAGAGTGATGGTAGCATAGAGGAGGCTCCAAGGAGCCCATGAGGCTTCACCAGGGCCCTGAAGATCTAGGGGGCAAACAGGAGGGAAGTGGGCACTGTGGATGGGGGAAATTGCTGGAACAAAGCCTTGCAGGGAGTTCTAATGAGGCAGACTCAAATACTCAAGAGCCCAGAAAGGGGGGTGCGTGACTGTCTGAAATAGAAGCTGAGAATAAAGAAGTTGGAATGAGTAGTCAAAGGTGGCTTCCTGGGGGAGGTGGGTGGGGACAGAGCTAAGACCCAAGGCATAGAGTACATACAAGGTACTAAGCGCTAATACTGGCCCTGGGGAAACAGCAGTGAGCACAGCAGATGATGTCCTGCCTCAGAGGCAGCTATAGGCCTGATACCCAAGTTAGACTGGCTCAAGTTAAGTTAGGATGCTTAACTTCTGTTGAGGGAGAAATAAAACACTTATGTATTAATGTATGATATAACATCAGGCAGCGATGAGCGCTATGAAGAAAAATAATTTGGGGCAATGAGATAGAGGGGCAGGAGGATCCCTAGCCTATGGAGAGGAGGACCTGAGCGCACATGGGGAAGCAGTAGTAGACAGAAAATATGGGCAGCTCACGCCTCTGGACAGCCCACACTGTGTCCTCTACCCACCTCACCTCCATACTGGCATCTGGCAGGGGACATGCCAGCCTGGAGACGGTGCAAAGAACGGGGCCGAGAGTTAGGAGAACCTGGCCTCTAACTCGTAGGAAGTGGACTGAATGAGTCACTTCCTATATAAGCTTCAGCTTCCTCATCTATACAGTGGGGCTAATACCTACCTCACCAGATTGTTGTGAGAACTAAATGAGATAATTTGTAGCCAAGAGCTTCATAAAAAGTAAAGATCTGTATGAATGCTGGTTAATTACCAAGTAAGCCTCGGTGTCCTCTCCTGTTTGATGGGTAAAATAATGCCTGCCCTGCCTAGGAATAGAGGCGTAGGCGACAGGCTGACTTAGGATTCAAACCCTGGCTCTGATTCTTACCTGCAATGAGATCTTGCAAGTTACTCCCCCTCCCTGGGACTCAGTGTCCTCCTTAGCTTTAATCCAGGATTGTCATAAGGAATCTAAATAACTTATGGAAAAGGGCCAGAATGTCTGGTATGAATGTAAGAGAGCCAGAAAGATGCCAGCTAAAAGAGGTGTGAACAGCCTCTTGGGCTCCTTGAGGCAGGGGGGGGTCACCCTGCCCATATCCCCAACCCCAAGGATGCCACACCTGGGCCCATCTGGACCTAATGTCTGCCTGGGTCTAGGTGAGTGGGAAAGTCACTCCCAAGTTACCCCCAAAGGGCTGAGGACAAGTTGCACAAAGACAGAGAGCACAAACAGTTTTTAAAGAGGTGCAGGGTAACAGACTGTGTATTATGAGAAGAGGTAGCAGAGTGAGGGTCAGTACATACTGACCCCTGGCAGGCTCTTCCAGCCCCAGGGAGGTCTAGGAAGTCAGGCCAAGTGCCAAAGAGATGCCACTTCATCAAGGCTGAAGGTGAGCTCTCTTCCAGGCTCCTCCAGGCAGGTACCTTTCAGCGGGAGTCCACATACATGATGATGAGAGGCCAGCCATGGCAAAGCTGCCATCTCTGGAGGGTCATGCCCGCTGATATTAGAATCCCAGGCTAGGGCTGGGCTCCCACAAGCCTCACACAGGAAGCTGTCTCCACTTGGTGCCTCACTATGTGCTCAGCCAGAGACTCCTTCCCTCTAGGAAGTCTCCCCACACTCTCTGACCTCACTGCAGTGCTCCCAGGTAGAGTTCTATTGCTTCCAAGTCTAGTTTGGTCAGTCTTTTAGCACACACTTACCAGGCATCCACCAGACACTGAGCACTGGCCTGCCAGAGACCAACCTGTTGACCCTTTCTCTGGAAAGTCTTCCTTCTCCTCCACCCAGGTTGGACTGACCACATCCCTGCCTGTCCCATCTCACCCCTGTACTCAGCCCTTTCTCATTATGGGAAAAGGTATGTGTGTGAATGATGTCTCATTCATCTGGGCCCTGATGCTCCGCACAGGGTCAGGCGCAGGGAAGGTGCTCGATCAATGTTTGCTGAATGACTGAATGCTTGAGGGGACTGTGATGAATAAACAGGGCCTAGATAAAGACAGAAAAAAGTCCACCCACCGCTGACTGACCTGTGCTATGACGAAGGGTCAAGCAGAGCTTTCTGAGGAATCAGGAGGGAAAGGTCTTCTCCAGCTGGAGGCTGGTTAATGTTGGGGCAATGATGGAAAGCTCCAGAGGAAGGGAGAGAGAAGGGTAGAACCTAAACACTAACATCCATATCAGTGCTTTCTAAGTACCCTTTACATGCCAGGCTCCACACCAGGAGGGGAGCTTCCAGACCCTGCCTCTCCTCTGCTTCTTGGGCATCTGCTAGAGGCTGAGTTCTGCTCCTGGACTGCCCATCCCAGATATGGCTGGGAGACAAGGCTGCGAACAATTATATACAAAGGATCAGTCAGGACCGGGAATCCAGGGGAGGTCCCCAACCCCCACACGAGGGTGTTCTTAGGGATGCCTTCCAGGAGGAAGGCACAGAGACAGGACCCCAGGAAGTAGAGTCCTGCAAAAGGCATTGCAAAGGCCCAAAACTGAGAGAGAAGACAAGTTGGAGGAATTAACTGCAAGTAGTTTAGTCAGACTGCAGCACAGAGACTATGAGTCTAGTTGGAAAAGTAGAGAAACAGGGAGGCATGAAGGACTGGGATGCTAGGTAGAGGAGTCCTGGCCTCTACCCTGAAGGCAGAGAAGACAGCCAGTCAGAGCCCACTCCCTCCACTGGTGCCTAAGAGCCCCAAGGCAGCTAGCTAGCCATCTATCTGGTCCCAAAATGCCAGTGAGTTCTTTTCTGAAAAGATTAATAATTCCCTTTAAGCGTTCTGTTTTGCAAATGAGGTATCCTTAAAGCAGGGCCCACTGGGACATCTGGCCCAAAGGGGCAGCCAAACTACTGGAGAGCCAGCACACAGCTATGCTAGGTGTGCCAGGTGGGAAGTGGGCCATCAGGACCCTGCAGGGGCCTGCTGCAGGGAGCCAGGGCCTGCTGCAGGGAGCCAGGCATCCTGAGGATCTGTAGACTTGCTGGGGCCCTAAGCCTCTTCCTCCCCTCTCTAGGTTTCCCCATGAGCACTAAATTAGGAAGCTGGGGTAGATTAGTTGAAATCTGAGTGCTGCTAACTTGGGTCACCAGTGCTCTGCTAAAATCCACTAATGATTTTTTATCCACAGAAGATCTCCCTAAAGGGAATATAAGCCTGTTCTCAGGCTACTCCATACACCTGGGTTTTTGTGTATTGTGTTTTCATCAAATAGGACAGAGTTGCAAGAGGTAAGGCCAAGGAAGTGAGGCTCTTAGAATGCCGTGTTCCTGATACCGAACATGGAGCTACATCCAGGACCCTGGACATGATTGCTGAGGACCCCAGGGGCCCGCTTTGCCCACCCCACCCACTGTGACCGAGCACATTCAAAAAGTAGCTACTGCAGTGGAAGGGGCTGCCATGGCAACACTACTAGCTTGTGAGTAGGTCAGCAAGGAATCTCCAAAATACGTCCCCATCACAATATATGGGCAAGCGTGGGGAGACAGGTTCTTCTGGGGCACTTACCTTGGCCCCAAGTAGATGAGTGCACCATTTTCACAAGGAGAAGCTGAAGACAAGAATAAGGAGGTGGCTGACCTCAAAAGTCCCACAGCAGTTAGGGACAAGAATGGAATCACATTTCTCCAGAAGAGATGGAAGGAAGCCAAGGGGGTCATCTCAACCAGTCCTCCTCACTGTGCAGATGAGAGAGCTGGGGCCCCAAGAGGTAGCGTCATGCCCAAGGTCACATGGGAAGCAGAGGCAGGGCTTAGAATGGCTAATTCTGCTCTAATAAGAAAAGGAGTTTGTGTTTCCCATTTCCATTGATTTACCCAAAAGGTTCACAGTCTTAGCCTCTCTGCATCTGCACCATAATCTGCACAGGTTCTTAAGACACTTTTGCTCATTTCATAGATGAGGAGACTGAGGGTAAGGAAGGGTAGTGGCTTGCTGAGGCTGCAGAGCAGTTCAGTGGCCAAGCAGGAGCTGGACAGAACACAGGCCTGACTCCTAGCCCTGGGCCCTGCCCATGAGGCCCTCAAATCAGCCAGCAGCTCCATACCAGGAGGCCTTCAAAGTGCTGGAGGCCAATAAACTAACTGCACCAGGCTCCTTTCCCATGAGCTCTCAAGTCTTCCTCCTGCTGCAGACAAAGGTGAGCCACTACAGGCCTGGATCCAGCATCGTCTCTGAATCTCTTGTCTCTGGCTCTCAGTACACTAGGACCTCAGCCTCGGTTGGTCACTCAGAGGCCCTACAGTCAGCCTGCCTCTCCCATCCAAATCTTATGCCTCCATTTATGCTACTTCCTGTACCTGAATGTTCTTGCCTGTCTTACTAATGTCTATTCATCTTTCCAGATCCGGACTGAATGTCACCTCTTCCAGGAAGACTTCCCTGACCTCAGGGTGATCAAGCTCCCCAGTCTCACCTCTTTGCAGTCTTTCCTGTCATTGTTCAGATCACTCTGCACAGTCATCCTGTGTACATCCCCCGGTCTCACTTCCTCAAAGGCAGGGACTTCAGCTGACACACAGAAGGCACTCAACCAATAAAATGAAGGGCTCACACCCCAAGTCCCTTCCTCAGTGAAGCCTTCCTGGATACCTTAGAGCAGGGTCTGCCACTCTCTACTGTGTTGGGGGCCTGTTGAAGGTGTAACACAGGACAAATGACAAGGACTAACATGAATGTCACAAGTTCACAAACATTCACACTCAGGTTAACCCAAACCTTCCATCCTTGAGAATCTGAGAATTCTGACCCTATTTTCCAGAAAGAAGGAGTGAGATCCCCAGAGAGGAAGTGAACCCCTCCTAGTGACATCCCAGAAAAAAGTGAGGCCTGGAACCCCGGCTCTCTGGCTTCTAATAAGCCCTGGGAAGCAGTAAGGGTGACCACTGAGCCTGGCTCTGCCCATTTGCCACTCAGCCTTGGAGCCAGCTCCTTGCCAGACTGTGGGGACCTCCAGGGTAGGGACCAGCTGCAACCCCAGCACCCAGCCCCTAGCACAGGTGGTTACAGGTACAGAGGAGGCCCGAGAAAGGCTCGAGGAATCACACTGAAGCTAAAAGCAGGGCTTCCTACAAGAGGAATGGGGCAGTCCAATTAATGATTCTTTCATTCAACAAATACTAAGTACCTATTACCAGTGCCAGGCACTGTGCTAGATGCTGGGGTCACAGCACTGAGAAAGACATACAAGGTTCCTGTTTCCAAGGGACTGATACTTTTTTTCTGTTTGTTCTTTTTTTTTGTTTTGAGATGGAGTCTCACTCTGTCACCCAGGCTGGAGTGCAATGGCACAATCTTGGCTCACTGTAACCTCCTCCTCCTGGGTTCAAGCGAGTCTCCTGCCTCAGCCTCCCAGGAAAGTTGGGATTACAGGCACGCACCACCACACCTGGCTAATTTTTGTATTTTTAGTAGAGACGGGGTTTTACCATGTTGGCCAGCCTGGTCTCACACTCCTGACCTCAAGTGATCCTCCCGCCTCGGCCTCCCAAAGTGCTGGGATTACCGGAGAAAGCCATGGCACGTGGCCAGCCAAGGGGCTGATATTCTTATGGGGGAGATAATTGCTTAAACAGATAAGCACAAATGAAAATTTAGATACTGATAAAGGCTATAAAAATAAAAGAAGATGTGGTGATTAGGGGTGGCTCTCTAGATAGGGTGGTCAGGGAAGACCTGAGAGGAGACTGACTGTTCTGAAGCCAGCCATGCAAAGACCTGGGCTGAAAGGCCCTGAGGTAAGACAGAATTGGGAGTAATGCTGCAGGAACAGGAAGACCACCGTGTGTCTGCAGCATGGGGAGTGACATGCTAGGAGAGGAAGTTGTGATGGCAGTAGAGGCTGTTCACATGGGGCTTACTTCATAGGCCAGGAGGAAGAGTTTGGGAAGTCTGAAGTGTGAGTGGGTATGGGGAGGGGGCAACTGGCAGTTCACCTGGCAGCCAAAGCCCTGGGGGATCTTAGTGTCTCTCATCCACTAGGGCAGGCTCGGGGAGCTTCCTCAAAAAGCTTGAGTAGGAATGAGCTGCCACCCGCATCATGAAGACAACCTTCACTCATTCAGTAAACCACTGAGCATCTACAATACACAGAGCCCTGCACTCAGCCCTTCATGGCCTTGCAACCCCTCTCTTGGCTTAAGGAGTCAGGCCACAGACTGGGAAATGGATCTGGGTTCTAGCCTGGCTTTGATAACCCTGAGAAAGTCTCTTCTTTCTGGGGACCCCAGTGATCCCATCTGTAACACGAGGGCTGGGCCCAATCCAGCACTAATTTTTACAACTTAAGTACTTGCTGTTGAATTTGAGGGCGTGAGGGTGAAGTTGGGGCAGGATTTCAACACTGCCCTTTGAGTCATCGAGCCTGTTAATACATTACTCTTGGCCCTCCTTTCTCAGCCTAGATGAGCCCTTGGTAACGCAGCCCCAAAGTTGCCTCTATTCATCTATTCAGCCGGGGAAGTGATGTAGGTGAGGGGGGAAGCCACACGGAACTAGAGAGGGGAGCATGAGAGTAATGTTCTCATTCTGACTTAGGACTAGGTTAAATGACTGTCAACCCTCAGTTCCCAGTTACCCCCAACAATCTAGCCACTGAGTTTCAAGCAGATCCACAGTGATGCGGAACTCCACCCTCACCCACCCCAGCCTGTTGCGATCCTCAACAGCTGTCAGAAAGGACTCCTCTGCTACATCAAAACTTGTACCCATCATCCCACTCCTGTTCCTGGCCTCGCTCTTTGGAGCCACACACAACAAATCAGCTCAGAATTTTACCGGGACCACCACCATCTCATGCTAGGTCCTGTGCTGAACCTTGTGGATACAGGCAGGTGTCAGAGGGCTCTTCTGAATGAAGAGCCCCCAGTCCAAAGGCAAGGATGAAGAACAAGATATATATCCCTTGTGTCCTGATGAACTCTGCAACCTCCATGCCTGGCACAGGACAGCCCTCCAAAGGTTAGGAAATATCAATACAGACTCCCGCTTCCCCCAGCATGCACCCACCTACCCATACTCCCACAGTTGGCCTGTTTTTTTGGCCAAGAAACCAGACGCCAGGGTATCTATTTCAATCTCACCCATCACAGGACTTCCCTTCACAGAATCCATGGTCTCTACTTGAATACCGTCACTGACAGGCTGTTCACCAGCTCACAACAGTGGGACCTTATCCGCAGAGGCAAACTAGGCCACTGGGGAGTATCTTCAAGGACCAAGGATCTAGAAGGCAGGTATAATGGAGATGCCCAGATAACAAAATGTGTTTCAGTGCCCTCCCCTACTCCACCCAATCTTTCACCAAAGTAGATCCCAGAAAGCTGAACTGACTGGTTTGTATTTCATACCAGCCCTTCCTACATTCCATGATGTAAATCCTTGCACCGAGTTAAAAAAAAAAAAAAATGTTTTCAAGATCTGATAACAACATAGGGAAATGTTCCTGACATGATATTAAGTGCCTTGGTTAAAATCATTGGCTAGAGTACAAGTTCTCCTAAGGAACAAACTCTAAGTCAAAAACATGACAGCCAGGGTCACTGACTCCTGGAATACACAGCTCCCAGCCTGTGGATGGCAGAGCCGAGGGAATGGAGTCTCCAGGAAGCCTACCACAGAGAACATCCCTATCCCACTGCCTAGTGCCAAAACATTTTTAAAAGCATGAACAAGGGCAAGTCCCTTCATTCCCTAAGGACATCAAAGGACACAGGGAACAGAAAAGGACTCAAGTGAGAGCGCGGGCTGTCAGAGGCCACTGGCTGGATGCACGGGGCTACAAGCAGCACCCACACCAAGAGGGGCAGATAACCACAGCGATAATCACACAAGGAGCAATGCCAATGCCTAGGTCACAGTTAAAGTGTGGTACACCTGCAGGGTGGGTTATTGCAACCACTAGGACATTATAAGTGATTCTGATTAACAGAAGGGAAACCTCGATGTTACATTAAGGGAGAGAAAACAAGATTCATAACTATATCTACAGTATGTCCTCAACTGTATCTATGCAATGTGTATAAAGAAAATGATCAAGAGATATACTAAAATGCTAATAGGAAGCTATCTTTGGATAGTCGATTTACCAGAAATTTGTTTCATTTGTCTATATTTTTCAAAATTTCCATAATTAGCATGCTTTATTTTTATAACAAAGGTGGGCGGAGTAGGCGACTGTTAGTTACTAAAGAAAAATCCATGTCAGAGAGGCTCAGCAAGCAGAATACAGACTTAGAAGGAGGGAGAGGGGCTTCATGCAAGACACACACGCAGACCAGGACAGCTGTGATGACTTCCCAGGGTCTCCCGGATTTGTACTTGAATCCAGGGCTCAAGGCATCAGCTAAGGAAAACTTAGGCATGCTTCCTCCCACTTCAGTTTCTCCAACTCTAGGTAAGGGAGGTGGGGGTTGGAAGAGCTGCTCTTCCTTGCTTGGGAAAAGCTGCAGCGGGTAGGGGGTGGGGGTTGATTTCAACTCTGCGCGATTCACTGAGGACCTCAGTTCTACCCTGGAGGGCGTGCAGGGTCCTCTCCGCTGCCTCCTAAGCATGCCAGGCTCACAGTTGCTGCTGTGTGGGCTCCAGAGCCTGGGCGAGAGGACGGGCGTGGGGCAGAGGACAGGGCAGACACACCTGTTCCAGGCGGGCATGTCCCCCGTCTGGTGGCTGTCTCAGGAGACTGCAAAACCCATGCCATCCTGCCCCATCCAGTCTCTCACTGCCAAAGCTAGCTCTAACTGGTGAAGGGGTCACCAGTCACAGTGGGGGCTGGGGAGGAGTTCTCGAATATCCCTAATAACTAAGAGTGGTGGGTGGTACCACTCCCAACTCACGGATGAGGGAAACAAGCCGGGGGGTGGAAAGTGACGTAACAGAGGTCGCAAAAATTGATGAGTGCCAGGGTGGAGAATGAACGTGCACTCATCAGCACCCACCAGCCTGCCACAGGGCCCTTTCCAGAAAATCTTCTCGCAGGTCCATAACCCCTGCGCGGTGGCACTCACCCCATCTCCCAGACCCCTCGCGCGACAGCGCAGGTCCTCCGTGAGAGCGCTGGCTCCGGTCAGCCTCGGCCTGACGCTCTCCGCGCAGGACCCCGGAGTAGGCGGCTATGAGGGTCTTCATGGCTGAATATGAAGCCCGCCCAGTCACGGCCCCGCGGGAAGCCGCCTCACCCCGAGCCCCTGGCCCATGCCCCGGCCGCCGGGGCCAGGGCTTCGCGCAGAGCACGAGGGCCCCGGGACGGCGCCGAGGTTGGGTGGCTAGGACACCTGGAGCTGCGGCCGGTCAGCCAGTCGGCCAGAGGCGGCGCGGGAGAAACAACCCAGGGCGCAGCAGCGACTGCGACCGCGGTGCTGGCGTCCGGGAGCGCGGCACTTTATCACCTCACAACTGGGCGGGCGCCGACGCGGCGGGAGGGGCGGGGCGGGCCGTTCCAAGCCGCGGCCCGCGCCACTTGCTTGTGGGGGGAACAGCACCTGAGGCTCGGCTCGGCTCGGCGCGGGCCCGGGGCGGGCCAGCAGGCTGCTCAGCGTGGATCCGGGGAATGCGTGAGAAGAGAGAAACTCTGAGCCCTCATTCCAAGGGGCGCGCCCGGTTATTTCCCCCACTCCCTCAGTCCGCCCCGGGCTCTTCCCCGCGGAGATTGGTACGGCCCGGCGGCCGGTACCTGGGCGGGGAAAACCAAGCACGTGCGGTGCAGGCCGAGGACTTGCAGGGGGTCGGGCCTTTCCTCTAGGCGGGGCTGTACTTTGGCAGCAAAGATGCGAAGGTTCCGCTTTTGGTCGCTGGTATCGGAATTAGTTAGGTTAGGGCTGGGTATCTCAACCACCCAAACTGCTTCTGGCTTTCCATCTCTTTATTAGGAAACCTCACAGAGCACCTATACCCTGCTGGGTGCTGGGGACCCAGCCAGATCAGCCCAGGTTCTGCCCTTGGGATACCCACGTTGGAGGGCAGCAGAGACAGCCTCACACAGTCACTGGTGACAACGGCCAGGACAAGCGAGAAACCAGGGGTTATGGAACCATAGAGGAGAGAAGACTCTGCCCTGGGCTGGGGGAGTCGGGGGGCTAGTGCACTTCCCAGAGAGGTTGGTGCACAGCAGGTTTGGAATCAGATAGACTAGGAGCCCAGTTCTCGCCCTACCTCTCTTGAGCCTCAGTTTCCATTTCTGTAAAATGGGAATAATAATTATTATTTTGTGAGGTACTTTGAGAAGTAAACGAGATAAGGTACAAAAAGAGCCTAGGTAGTGTCTGGCACATAAAAGGCATTCCAGAATTGTTTGCCCATTAATGAGTAGGAATTTTGCAGATGGAGGATGTGAGGGCAAACAGAAAGACAGGCATAAAGTGTTAGAAAAGCCATCGTGTTTGGGGCAGGGCTGGGGGCCCTGGAGTGGCTGGAGCCCAGGCAACTGTGGAAAATGAGGCTGAAGTGAGAGGCGCGGGTGCTTGAACTGAGAGAAGCTTGGGAATGCCACTCTTGAGACATCAGGAGGGGAGCCGGGTGTTGGGAGAGCTTTAGTAGGGAAATGACTGGTCAGGTGGGTTTTAAGAGTCCTTAGCCATAGTATGGGAAATGGACAGGAGAGGCTGTAGGCCAGGAGGGCAGTGGGGCGGCTGTGGGGGGGATCCATGTGAGAGAGGATGAGCCTCAAGGCATGGCAGTGGTAGAGGGAATGGAGGGAAGGCCTGATCTAGAGAAGAGCATAGGAAGCAAGATCCACCAGAATGTGGTGGAGTGACCTGTTGGATGAGAGGCTCAGGGAATGAGTGGGGGCAACAAGCACATCAGTGATAAGACAGATTTCTTAGGCATAGCTGGAGCGAGCTAGCTGTGGGATCCCAGCATAAGAGGAGAGGAAGTCCCTGCCTTTGTGGTCTTTATCATTTTCTCACAGGGGGAGGGGAGAATGACAGAAGTTACAGGCACAGGGCAGCAGGTAATAGATGCCTCTGGTGCAACCTGGAGAGCTTCCATTTGTTCAGCCCTCTCAAGACCATGGGTAAATCTCTCAACTATGTCACTGGGCCCCAAGGCCCGAACTGGCCAAGAGTAGAAAGAAAAGCATCCCAGGCAGAGCTCCCAGCATGTGGTGAGGCCATGAGGCTGAGAAGATCTTAGTGTCTTTTAGGCAACTGAGAGTAGGCTAGTGGCATGCCGTGTGTGGGGGATGGGGGAGACATGGGGACTGGTATGTGGAAAGGCTGGGAGGTAGAAACAGGTGTGGTTTATTTTTGGGCAAAGAGGAGTGAAGCCAGGAGGATACCAAAGGTGCCAATAAATCCTGGCGTCCTCTCCTCAGAGAGAGTGCTCTTGGAGGCAAGATACCTGCTGACCTGGAAGATCCCAGGTCAGTCTGTGGCTTGTTTCTGCTCTGGAAGGGTCTCCTGTGGAGGAGGCCTGGGCTGGAACTCATGGCCCACCCACTCACCTTGGGCAAGTCAGTATCACTATCTTGTCTAGGTTTCAGATTCTGCATTATGAAATGGAGGTGACAGTTTCCGTTTTGCTGACTTCACTTGAGTATTTGAGGATAAAGTGAAATCACAGCATGTAAAAGAGTGTTATCACTGTGTTGTAATGTAAGAGATCGTTGTCTTAAATGGCAAGACTTGGGGTTACCAAGGCCTATTGGGAAGGAACATCTGTGAGAGGATGCAGACATGAGTCCAAGGGCTGAGAGTCACAATTGCTTACTTCTGTGCCACCTCACAGAGCAAGCAGCCCCTGGCATCCCAGCTTCTAGAACACTCCTTCCCCTTGGCCTCCAGTCACCGTGCCCATGGGTACTGCTTAAACAGCTTGGTCCAAGTTGGATTTGGAAGGAAAAACAGACCCAAACTTAGAGTAGCCCGGAAAGGCAGCTTCCTGTGTCCTGGGACTGTTTTCCCCTGTGTGAGGTGGGGCAAGGGGGGCTCACACCCGTCTGACTTCTCCTGGCCCCCTCCCATGCTTCCTGACATCCCTAGACTCCTATAAGGACCAGCCCTGCTCTTCCTGCAGGTGTGTGAGCAGGACAGCTGTGAGAATGTGTTCTAGGACCTGATTACCTTTCCTTCATCATCTCTCAAGCCATGGGTATATTGGGCAAATCAGAGATTGGTCAAGTCATGCCTCCAAGAAGGGCTTGACCAGGTTGGGCTTTGTGGTCCCGCCAAGAAGCTTGGACTTCATCCTGTTAGGGGGTGGACCAAAGTAGGGTTGTGAGCAGAGGGGCATCCACAAGGATGGCCCATCCTCCACCCACTTCAGTCACCAGTGTTGTACTGCCATTGGGGATTCCACGTGCAGCTTTGTAGTTTGTGAGAGGTTTGACACGTGCACCTCTGAGATACGTTTCAGTGATGGCAGTCTTAGTGCCTCCATTGCACACATGAGGAGAGTAAGTGACCAGCCTATAAGGTAGACAGGACACTTGCCCTAAGAGAGGCACAGGTAGAAAGACAGAAACAAACATGTACCAAGCTCCCTCTCTGTGCTAGGCCCTGGCTTGTGTGAGCTTGCCCAGTCCTCACAGCCACCACACAAGGGGTGATCACCCCCACCCCTTTGCACATAGGGTGCAGGGAAGTGAAGTGACCTGTCCTAATCACATAGGGAGTAAGTAGTAAAGCTGGAATTCACACCGAGTCTTCCGGAGCCTCAAACCTGTACGCTTTTCTTGCCTCCCAAGGCTGGGAGAGGGAGCATCTGTAACAGCAGAACTACTGGACGAAAGCAAATTCCCATCCGTTGCCTCCTTTACACTTCCCCCACAGCCCTGGGAGGTTAGTCCCATTTTGCAGTTGGCAAAACGAAAGCTCAGGAAATCCAATAGCTTGCCAAATAGGGTTGGGATATAACCAGTTCTCATGCCCCAAAGCTAGGGCCCACTGGGGTTAAACTCCTTTCAGTGCTCAACTCACTTGGAGAGTGGGCGGGCAGGGTTCTGGCAAGCAGAGGCAGCCTGGCATAGCCCTCTAGCCTAGAAACTCACCCGCCTCCTTACTCTCAGGAATTTGCCAGCCAGAGCAGCTGTGTGGCATGGATGCACCCCTCTTGGAAGTCTTTGCCTCCCATTTCCAAGCTCCGTACTGTCCCTCTTCCTGGTGACTTCCCCACATGCTACTTCGTGGTCAGGGGTCTGATGGTATATAGTCTTGGGTGGCAGGCTACAGAGTCTGGACTTTATTCTCAGGGCAATGGCAATGGGGAGCCATAGAGGTTTTTAGCAGGAATTTTATGCTTTAGAAAGATCATTGTCCAGGCAAGCACATCTTTAACTGTCACCTCCATGGCACCCTTCCTGACTACGTCTGCCTTAAATTAGTCAGTGTCCCTGTGGGAAACAGCCCACCCAAATTGGGTAATTTAAGGACAGTTTAATACAAAAGCTGTTTGCAAAGACCTAAGCAGACTATAGAGAAAACTCAAGGGATGGCAGTAGCCCAGGACTAGTCACCTCATAGGGAGTCTGGCCTGAAGGACTAAGAGGAGGACACCGCAGGTACAGTGGGGGCTGAGTGGAGAGGGCTGCCACATGGAAGCTGTGGCCTTTGCTGAAGGGGCACAGACAACCCACAGTGACCTGGGTTGTCTCCAACTCAGGTCCTTGTCTTCTGCCAGAACATTTTTTTTTAAGACGGAGTCTTGCTCTGTTGCCCAGGCTGGAGTGCAGTGGCGTGATCTCAGCTCACTGCAACCTCCACCTCCTGGGTTCAAGCGATTCTCCTACCTCAGCCTCCTGAGTAGGTGGGACTATAGGCACATACCACACCCGGCTAATTTTTGTAATTTTAGTAGAGATGGGTTTTCCCCATGTTGGCCAGGTTGGTCTCGAACTCCTGACCTCAGGTGATCCACCCACCTCGGCCTCCCAAAGTGCTGGGATTACAGGCGCCACCACGCCTGGTCTGGCAGAACTTCTAATTGCCCAGAGGGTAAGGCAGCCTACAGATGCCACACAGAATATCCAAGGAGAGTGCGGGTGGAGAAAGGTGGAGAGTGGGGCTGGGCGTGATGGAAGGTGGACAGCACGTGGCCCTACAATGACCCTGCCCACCTCTGTGCTGGCATCAGACTTCCAGCTTCCCTCTTTCAGAACACCTGAAACTCTTAATGTTTATACAGCTGATTCTTCCTGGAGAGGCTCCTTGAGGACCAAGTAGAATTAGAGTCCTCTCTGTGTCCCAGGGCCCAACACTGGACCTGGCCTACAGGAGGGACCTGGGTGATACTGGATGGAAGGGAGGGAGGCAGGTGAGAGGAAGGAGAGAGATAATGATGACACAGCCTGAACTGAAGGGGTGGCAAGGCAAAGGAGAAGCAAGGGTGGTTTTGATAGATGCTGAAGCTTTAGAGTCTCTAGGACTTGATGGCGTAGACAGATGTAGGGCTGAAAGGAAGGAAGCGGGTGATTGAAGATGGCTCCAGGTTTCAACCCAGAACCCAAGAGCATTGACCTGCCAGCTCTAAGGTCAGGCCTTAGCAGGGCTTGGTAATGGCCTTTGGCCTTATCTTGTGTGACAGGTCTGGATGACAGTAGAGGAATAGGGCAGGGCTGAGACCCTTGGGAGCAGCCCCAGCCTTGTTTTAGAAAGTTCTGTTGCAATGTGTACAGACAGCTGTCCTTGCATCATTCTGCCTGCTCGTTTCTTGCTCAACTCTCTCAAGGCCTTTTCCCTACAGGAATTGGGGGTGGGGTGGGGGTGGGGCAGGGGATATTACACAGAGAGCTCTCAGTACATTCATTTCTCATCTGCCCTTCTATCTGGCCGACCTTTCCTGAGACCCCCCCATACTTGTGCTGGGTGCTGTGAGTACAGTTCTTGCTCCCCAGGGGCATTCTGGGGGAAGAAACAGACACCTAAAATGACAATTATCATTCAGCAGTAGTTTCTAGCTTTTTAAAAGCAGTGAAACAATTTCTTCCTTTTTTTTTTTTTTTTTTTTGAGATGGAGTCTTGCTCTGTCGCCCAGGCTGGAGTGCGGTGGCGCAACCTCGGCTCACTACAGGCTCCGCCTCCCGGGTTCACACCATTCTCCTGCCTCAGCCTCCCAAGTAGCTGGGACTACCACCACGCCTGGCTAATTTTTTTTGTATTTTTAGTAGAGACAGGATTTCGCCATGTTAGCCAGGATGGTCTCGATCTCCTGACCTCGTGATCTGCCTGCCTCAGCCTCCCAAAGTGCTGGGATTACAGGCGCGTGCCGCGTGCCCCGGCACCGGGCCGAAAGCATTTCTTCAAATACAGCCTTGAGAGCCCAAGAAGTGACAGGGATGACAGGCTGCTGGGGTGGTCCCACAGTTCCTCAGAGTCTGTCTCTCTCTTGCCCAGCCCACACACCCTATCTCCAGGGCTCTGTGGAACACAGTTTGAAACTCCCGCTGCACAGAATAGCAAGTGCTGGGCTGGGGGATGCACTGAAGATGGGCATTCAGGCGGATGTCCCCTACACACTGTGGAAAGGCACCCTGGTGGGCTGGGACCTGGTCAGACCCATCTTCCTGAGCAAGGGCACTGAACAGGTTTGTTGGTGGATCATTTTTATATGAATACATATGCCTAGACAAGGCACTTCTCCTGGTCCATCCACCCAGACCCTGACTTGCCCCCAGACTGAATAAGCCCCCACCTTGCCACATGTTAATGTCGCTTGCTGTGTTTGAGCCTCAGTTTCCCTGTACTCCATCCAAATGGGAATAAGCATCTTCCTCCTAGGGTTGTTGTAAAGACTAAAATAACAAATATGAAGTGCCATCTGGGCACGGTGGCTCTTGCCTGTAATCTCAGTACTTTGGGGGGCTGAGGCATGAGGATCGATTGAGCCCCGGAGTTGAAGACCAGCCTGGGCAACACAGAGAGACCCCATCTCTACCAAAAAAAAAAAAAAAAAATTACCTAGGCATGGTGGCATGTGTCTGTAGTCCCAGTTGAGGCTGGGGGAGGGGAGGATTGCTTGAGTCCTGGAGTTAGAGGCCGCAGTGAGCTATGATCGTGTCACTGCACTGCAGCCTGGACAACAGAGCAATACCCTGTCTCTAAGTGAATGAATGAATGAATGAATGAATGAATGAATGAATGAATGAAAAATGCCCAGGACAGGGCCTGGCATATACTACTTGACAGGGCCTGGCATGTACTATTGTTACCAGTAGAAGTATTATGATTGAAAATAAGGATTAGGAGGACAGGTTTGCCTGGAGCTCTGACACCTTCTCCAAAGGGCTTTGAACAAACATAAAGGGAGAGAGAAGAGTAAAATGCCTGAGAAGGCAGTGGAACTGGAGGACACTAGAAATGACAAAGAACCAGGCATCTTAGCATAGGAGATCACCACAATTCACAAAGGAAAATGCTGTTTGAGCAAGGGTCCTGGAAGGAACAGAGGCTCAGTAATAGTAGCCTTAGTCAGAGGAAACTGAAAATGTCGCATGCTTGACTTAGCACGTCTTTCCTAAGCAAAGGCCCCTGTGGCAGGCCCTGGGCTGCCCAGTGCAGAGATGAGTAAGACCCAACACTGCTCTCAGGGAACCTGCAATCCAGGGAGGATTGAGCACTTTTGAGCACGGACAACAGTAATACAGGGAGGAAGTTAGAGATGTCAGTAAAAGAGGGTTCTGGGGGAATCAGGAACCCTTCGTGGAGAAGGAGCGGGCAATGAACTGCGTCATATCTATCTAAATAAACCACTGTGCTACACTATGTTTTGGCAGTTTTCAAACATTAGCAGAGGGCTGGTTAAAATATAGTTTTCTGGGTTCCACCCCCAGAGTTTCTGATTCAGTAGGTTCTGGAGGGAGGCTGAGAATGTGCATTTCTGACAAGTTCCCAGGACATGCTGATACTGCTAGTTTGAAGCCCACATTTTGAGAACCGCTGCTGAACTGCTTTGCAGTGAGACTACAGTGGACATGGGACTGCTCTGCTGTGTTAAATTGCTCCAACTGCATCTCAGAGAACCTGCAGATTACAGAAATCTGTAATCTCTAGGAAATGCTGTTCAGCTGGAGAAGCGGTTGGGAGACTGGAGGTGGGTTAGTGCCATCCTGATTTTTCCAAAAGGAGACGCAACAGTTTTCATGAACTACAGCAGGCAGTAACAGGTGTTAAACTTCAGTGAGTATTTGCTGTCTGCCAGTTACTATACGTGGGTGGATTTAGTTAAGCCTCACAACAACCCTTTGGAGTAGATACTATATGAGTCTGTTTTTCAGATGGAGAAATTGAGACACAAAGAGTTTTAAAAAATTGCCCAAGGTCACATAGCTTAGGAAGTGGCAGAGCCAGGATTTAAGCTGAGATGGTGTGCCTCCAGAGACTATGCTCTATAATAGCTGCAAAATCCTGGCCTTATTCTGAGGTCAATTGTATAAACTGCATTCTAGAAAGGATGTTCTCTGGCCCTCAAGAGAAAAAACAAACAAACAAACAAAACCCTGAGTTATCAGGAGTTACGATCGAGTCACCGAGGAGGGGTGACTCGATCAGTTTTCTTTCCAATGGCCTCTCTAGATTCCCAAACTGGCCTAGGACTAGGTCTATGGTATCAGAAGAGTCCTGAGCAGGGAGTGACCAGCAGGTCAGTGTGGGCCCTGTTAGGGAGGAGGAGCTGCCTCAGGTAGGAGTTCACTCTAGAGTGAGGTTTCCTGGTCACTCCAGGCTCCACCTCAGCCTGGCCTTATGGATTTTTTTTTTTTAATAAGTGACCTGAACAAGGATGCTGACATGAGGCATACAGGAAACACAAAGAAAGGCGGAAAAGCAAATGTTTTAGATGAGATAACTGGGATTAAAACACCCTGAAAGCCTGTAGAAGAATGTGAATCTGCAGGATGGTGTTGGTGAGGAAGACCTGTAAAGTCAGGCTTTGACTGAATGCCTCTCAGTCTCTTTCTTTGGTAACTTTGGCCTCCCCCAGGCTGCTGGGTATGCTGGGTCATGAAACTGAATAGGGCTGGGTTTTTTTTTTAGGCTGACCCTCTGAGAAAGATTGCTTGTGCTCATGGATGCATATAAAAACATTCACACTGATACCTCCACCCCCAACAACCAGGAAACAGTTCTCTCCCTCTCTTCTGCCTTGGGCCATGCCATCTTGCATAGACAGCTGTACTACCCTCTTCACTGGTCCCCTGTCTCCAGATTCCCAGAATGAGCTTTGGAACACAGAAACCAACCCATTGTTTCTCATGGCTCCCCATAGCTCTTAGGATGAGGCCCCAGCTCCTTAACTTGGCATTCAAGGCCTCACATGATCCTATTCCTGCCACTCTCTCTAGCTGCCTTCACTCCTCTCCCACCACCATGCTCTGATGTGGGTCCAGCTCCCTAGGCCCATCAGGTCACTTGCCGTGCCCCTGAACGTGCTTTTCCACCTCTGCATCCCTGCCCACACTGTGCTCTTGAACTCAAGCCCTTCCCCAAGCTCCCCCTTTTTCACACCCTGCCCATCTGTCCTGTCTTGATGCATCGTCCTCCAATAAGCCTTCTTTACGACCACACATACCCCTTTTTCAAACTTTCACTTAAAACTTTAACACTTCTGCTGCTTGCTGCCCACAGACAAACAAAAACTTTAACATTGGGGTTTGGGCTGGAAATTTGGGAGTAGAATCCTTCCCTGCTAGAAGCTCACAGCTTGAAGAAGCCACATTTTGGAGAAGCAAAGTTTGTTTTATATATATATGAGATGGAGTCTTGCTCTGTCGCCCAGGCTGGAGTGCAGTGGTGCAATCTCGATTCACTGCAACCTCTGCCTCCTGGGTTCAAGTGATTCTCGTGCCTCAGCCTCCTGAGTAACTGGGACACCTGACTTTTTTTTTTTTTTTTAGTACAGACGGGGTTTCACCATGTTGGCCAGGCTGGTCTCGAACTCTTGACCTCAAGTTATCTGCCGGCCTCGGCCTCCCAGAATGCTGGGATTACAGGCGTGAGCCACCTCCAAATAATGTATCTGTCTGCATTCCTCCCCCTCCACCTGACTGTAGGCAGGGACAAAGCTGATTCTGAGCAGACCTGGCACAAGGAAGTCATCAGAAAACATTTATGGGTTGCTCAAGGGTAAAGACTGGATCTTATCCATCTTATTACCCATTCCTGCCTCTGCAATCATGTGCACTCTGGGAACTTGGAAAATACATTGTGGCATCCAGTATTAAATCTCATGGTACCTAGAATGACTGTTGTCATTCATTCATCCATTTATTCCTTCACTCGTTCATTTAACACAGTTATTATATACACGCTCTTTGCCTTGCAAAACCTGTGCAGGTATTACAGATACAATGGTGAGAAGAAAACAGACCTAGTCCCTGGCTTCCTGGAGCTTCTGAAGTTCAAGGTCAAACTAAGACGGAGGAGTAATCTGCATTGGAGTTGGGAAGAGACCAGAGACTGATAGGAACTTAGCCCTGACCTTGTTCTTAACAGTATACATGCATCTTGTTATTTAACCTCTACAGCAATCTTGGAGGTGTGAGATCGCAACATTAAAAAGTAAATGAGTAAACTGAGGCTTAGAGAAGTGGTAGCTAGTTAGAGGAGAGCGGGGACTTGAATCTTGGTTATTTTGATATCAAAGCCCTTACTTGTTCTTATTCTATTTACCTGAGCCTGAATGGAAAAGGGGGTGGAGTGGTGGGGTGATGGGGAGAGAGAGAAAGACAGAGAGAGAGAACACTGTGTCAGATGGTGTCCAACGTGGCTTGGACAGAAAGAAAAGCCTAAATGTGGGGGTTTTCCAACACTGCCATTGGGCAATCTCCAGAATTAAGTCCATGGCCACCATTTCTTGTGTACCTGATGTTGAGAAACAGGCTCAGACCTGAGATAAACTTGAGATTTTGAACCTGGTCAGTTACCACAGTGTGGCCTCTGCCAGGCTATCCCCATCCACTTGGGGCTGGAGGCTTGATCCCCACAGCAGTTTAAACACTGTGTGGCCCTTACCGTCATGGCTGTCCCAAGCCTCACAATTAGACCAGGCACAGATGTGGAAGAAATGACTTGGCCGCTTCTGAGGCCTCCATTAGAACATTTATCATAAGATATCAAATACATTCGCAGAAAGTTGTTCATAATAGTCACTCGTTATTCTTATAATATCTGTGGGAGCTTTAGTGATATCTTTTTCATTCCTGATATTGGTAATTTGTGTCTTTACTTTTTTTTTTGACCCATCTGACTAGAAATTTATCCATTTTATTTATTTCAATAAAACTCTTTGGTTTCAATGATTTTCTCTATGTATGTATTCAGTTTCATTTACTTCTGCTTTTATCTTTATACCTTCCATTTGCTTTGGCTATATTTTGATATTTTGCCCTTTTTCTTAAGTTTAGATTATTGATTCCAATCCTTTTTTATTATTTTTATTTTTATTATTTATTTATTTATTTATTTATTTATTTATTTTTTGGAGGGAGTCTCGCTCTGTCGCCTATGCTGGAGTGCAGTGGCGCAATCTTGGCTCCCTGCCACCTCTGCCTCCCGGGTTCAAGCAGTTCTCCTGCCTCAGCCTCCCAAGTAGCTGGGATTACAGGCATGTTCCACCACACCCAGCTAATTTTTTTGTATTTTTAGTAGAGAAGGGGTTTCTCCCTGTTGGCCAGGCTTGTCTCAAACTCCTGACCTCAGGGGATCCACCAGCCTCCGCCTCCTCCGAACTTGCTAGGATTACAGGCATGAGCCACCATGCCTGACCTTTGTTTTCTTTTACAGTTCCCAGCACTCTTTATCTCTTTGCGTAAATCTGATTTTCCATCTGGTATTATACCTAAAGAATTTCCTTTAACACTTCTGGTTGTACGAGTCTGCTGGCAATTAATTCTCTTAGCCTTTGTCTTAAAAGTCTTTATTTTAACTTCATTTTGGAATGACATTTTCCCTGGGAGTAGAAATCTGAGATGACAGCTTTTTCCCTTTAGTGAAGATGTCACTCCATTGTGTTCTGCCTTGCAAAAAACTCTTGACAAGAATCTGCAGTAAATATTATCTTTGTTCTTTTGTATGTAATATTTCATTTTTTCTCTGGTTATCTTTAATATTTACTTTTGATTTTGTTGTTTGGTGTTTTTTGTATCTAGGTGGGTATATATTTTGTATTTATCCTGCTTGGGGCTCTCTGGAATTCTTGGATCTGTGATTTGTTGTCTTTTATTAAATTTGGAAAATTCTCGGCCATTGTCTCTTTGAACTTTCTCTCTTTTCTTCTCTCTTTTTCCTTCTAGAACTCCAATTACACACATATTTAGACTGATATTGTTCTGCAGGTCTTAGATGCTCTATTTCCTGCCACGTCCCCCCAACCCATACATACTCTTTTTGTTTTGCTTTTTTTAAAAATTTTTTTTCTAGAAAACAAAACAAAACAAAAAGCAGGATACATGTGCAGAATATACAGGTTTGTTACATAGGTACATGTGTGCCATGGTGGTTTGCTGCACCTATTGACCTGTCCTCTAACTTCCCTCCCCGTCCCCTAACTTCCTTCCACTCATCTCCCACCCTCTAACAGGCTCTGGTGTGTGTTGTTCCCCTCTCTGTGTCCAATACACATAGTTTTTTATCTCTGTGTTGCTGAGCACATCAAAGGACTACTTGATCTTTGATATGTTGTTTTTTATTTCTAGCACTTCATTTGACTCTTTTTTAAAAATACAGTTTTCATCTCTCTACTAAAATTCCCCATCTGTTCATTCAGGTTGTCTGTCTTTTCCATTGGATCCTTTCACTTATCATAGTTATTCTAAAACCTCTGTCTTACACTTCTAACTTTTTTTTTTTTTTTTTTTTTTGAGACGGAGTTTTGCTCTTGTTGCCCAAGCTGGAGTGCAATGGCGCGATCTTGGCTCACTGCAAACTCCACCTCCTGGGTTCAAGCTATTCTGCCTCAGCCTCCCAAGTGCTGGTATTACATGCATGCACCACCACGCCTGGCTAATTTTGTATTTTTAGTAGTGTCGCAGTTTCACCATGTTGGTCAGGCTGATCTCGAACTCCTGACCTCAGGTGATCTACCCACCTCGGCCTCCCAAAGTCCTGGGATTACAGGCCCCAACATCTTATGATTTCACTCTTCTTTCAGTCTGGTTCTTCTGCATGTTTTATTTCTTGATAATGGATATTTTTGTGTGTGTATCACCTGTTTTTTGATGGAATTTCAAATATCATGTATATTTCTAAGAGAAAAAGAGGCATCTTTTTGGCGAGCTAGGTTTGGGTTTTGACGTTGTCGTGTTTGCAAATTTTTCTAGTGGTTGACCACTGCTAACTTGTGCTGAGGGGAAAGACTGGGATGTCAGAGGATTCTTCTCTATGTTTATTTATTTCTTTTTCTTTTTTTGTAACAACTTTATTGAGATTTGATGCATATACCACACAATTTACCAATTTAAAGTGTACAATTCAATGGATTTTAGTATGTTTACAGAGTTGTGCAAGCGTCACCACAATCAATTTTAGAACATTTCACCATCTCAAAAAAGCAAAACAAAAACACACCAAAAACTCTGTAGTTGCCAAGGCCTGGAGGGAAGGGAGAATAGGTATGAGGTTTATGGTTGCAGGGATTTAAAAAATTCTGGAACTAGATGGTATTTGTGCAGCATTGTAAATGTAATTAATGCCATTGAATTGTACACTTTGAAATGGTTAAACTGAATCGTGAAATGTGATCTTTTCTTTCTGATTTCTCTCTTAGCATGTTTTCAAGGTTCATCCTTGTTGTACCCTGTATCAGTACTTCATTACTTTTCACGATCAAATAATAGTCCATTGTAGAGATACTATTGACAAAAACTTCAACGACTTTCGCACCAACTTAACCAAAACAAATCTTTTGTTTATCTGTTCATCAGTTGATGGACATATAGGTGGTTTCCTCCTTTTCGCTTTTATGAATAATGCTGCTATGAACATGTGTGTACAAATTTTTGTGTGAATATGTTTTCATTTCTCTGGGGATAAACCTAGGGGTGAAATTGCTGAATCCAATGGTAATTTCATGCTTAATTGTTTTTTATTTTTTGAGACGGAGTCTCACTCTGTTGCTCAGGCTGGAGTGCAGTGGCATGATCTCGACTCACTGCAAGCTCCGCCTCCCGGGTTCACACCATTCTCCTGCCTCAGCCTCCCAAGTAGCTGGGACTACAAGCATCCACCACCACGCCTGGCTAATTTTCTGTATTTTTAGTAGATATGGGGTTTCACTGTGTTAGCCGGGATGGTCTCGATCTCCTGACCTCATGGTCAGCCCACCTTGGCCTCCCAAAGAGCTGGGGTTATAGGCGTGAGCCACTGCGTCTGGCCACATGCTTAAATTTTTGAAGAACTTCCAGACTGTTTTTCAAATTGCCTGCACCATTTTACATTCCCACCAGTAGTGTTTGAGGGTTCTAATTTCTCGACATCCTCAACAACACTTGTTATTACCTGACTTTTTTATTCTAGTCATTCTAGTGCGTATGAAGTGGTGTCTCACTGTAGTTTTGATTCATATTTCTCTGATGACTTAAGGACGTTGGGCAATTTTTTTTTTTTTTTTTCAGAGACAGGGTCTCACTTTGTCATCCAGGCTGGAGTACAGTGCGACAATCATGGCTCACTGCAGCCTTGACTTCCTGGGCTCAAGTGATCCTCCCACCTCAGCCTCCTGGGTAGCTGGGACTACAGGTATGTGCTACAATCCCTGGGCTAATTTTTCTTCTTTTTTTGTGTGTGTGTAGGGATGGGGGGTCTCACTTTGTTGCTCAGGGTGGTCTCAAACTCCTGGCCTCATATGATCTTACTACCTCAGTCTCCCAGAGTACTGGGATTACAGATGTGAGCCACTGTGCCTGGCCAATGTTTAGCATTTTTTTTTCATGTGTTTATTGGGCATTTATGTATCTTCTTTGGAGAAGAGTCTATTCAGATCCTTTGTCCATTTTTTAATAAAGTTGTCTTTTTATTTTTGAGTTGCAAGATTTCTTAATGTATTGTAGATACCAGTTCCTTATCAGATATATGCTTTACAAATATTTTATCCCATTCTGTGGGTTATCTTTAACATTTCTCAACAGTGTCCTTTCAAACATACAAGTTTTTAATTTTGATCAATCCTTTCTCAGCTCTTCTCCACCCTCAGCCTTCCTGCACACCTATGGGTATGCAATGGGTTGTTTGCACCCCTGCATTTCCATAGCAGTTTGTGCTTTCCTCTGCTAGTGTGGGGGTAGGATTTGACTAAGCAGAGAGGCATGGGGAGGTGAAGCCCAGATAGCCACTGGTCACACCAGCTCCTTTACTCTGGCATTGGACATGAGTACCTTCAGGGTGGGGAGAGGGTATATCTTCCATTGCTGTTTCCTGGTCCCATGGGCCTGATAGGGTCAGGAACATTTTGTTGAATGAATACATGAAAAAAAAAATTTCCTTCATGTTTTCGGTCTTACTGAATCCTAAGCCTTCAGAGCTGATAATAAGCCTCAAGCTCCCCCTGCATTCCAGGCCTAGTACAGTGCCAGGTCAAGAAACCATTGGTGAATATTTATTAAAGAGATGACACTACAAAACCCAGTTCTTGCACAGATCAACAACAAAAAAGCAAAGACAAGGGGGTTGGAGAGGGTGGGGAGTTATTGTTTAATGGAGTTTTGCTTTTACAAGATGAAGAGCGTTCTGGAAATGGATGTTGGTGATGGTTACCCAACAATGTGAATGTGCTTAACACCATTGAACTGTACACTTAAAAATGGTTCCAGTGGTAAATTTTATGTTCCTTATATTTCACCATGATTTCAAAAATTTTAAAGAAATACTACAAAATAAATACATATTGTAACCTGAAGAATCACAATAAAACAAAAACAGCAACATCAGTAACAACAACAAAATCCTTTCTGAATGAATGCTGGCAGGGAAAGTAGGGAAAGGTTATGCCTGCATTATTTCTATCCACTTCACTAGATGGAAAGGAAATAGGATTTGGCTGTGCTATTCAGCAGACCTGAAAGGATACACACTCATTCCACCCAGATTAGCTCACCTGGGCGCCCAGCTGTGTGCCCGGAGCCCCTGGGGAATCTGTTTCTTCTTTCTGAAGCCAGGAAAGGCATTAGAGGCAGGGCAGGTGGGACTGGGAGAATGGAAGCCCTTTAAACTCCCCTTCCACCAGACCTTGTCTCCTCTGGGCAATGTCCTTTGACTTTTACAGAGCATAGGAGTTGTGTCAAGTTGGTGAGGCCACAGGACCAAACCAGTTATAAAACTCTGGAATGATACGTAACAAGGGCAAAAATGGCTACCGGCTATCCAAAGCTTGCTGTGTGCTGAGGACCTGCAAAGGGCTCTACATGAAGTATCCCATTTAATCCTCAGAACAACCCATGAGGTCAGTCCTGCGATCATCTCCATTGACAAATAAGGAAACTAAGGCACAGACGGGGCTAGTAACTGATTTGTGTATTCGAAGAGATTGCCATGTGCCTAGGAAGTGAATTTGAGGCTGGAATCTCGTCTCTGAAATGCCTCGCTTCTCTGTGTTCCACTGCTGCCGTTCCACAGATGGGGAAATGGAGTTCTTCAGAGCATTGACTCAGATGTTTTGACTCTTGAAACTCTTGAAGTTTCAACTCTGAAGGGTTGACTTCTTTAAAGTTATTTAGTCAGATGAGGAGAGAGTTGAACTTGGGCTTCTTTAAAGTTATTCAGTCAGGTGATAAGAGAGTTGAAGTTGGGATCGAGGTCTCTCAATTTCCAGAACAGTACCTTTTCTACCATACATGGCCTCATCTGAGATTGAGAAGTAAGATCTTACCACCCGAACACCATTCACCTCCCAGTTGTCCCCCCTTGGAGACAGTGAGGGGGCATTGGCAGAGGAATGCTTGCCTTGCTGATCCCCATCTTCAGAACTCTATTTCTCTCTGTTTTTTTTGTTTTGTTTTGTTTTTGTTTTGTTTTTCAATCCTGAGTGCTTCACTCTCCAAGGAGAGATAAGTGGGCACCCCCAGGATTGGGAGATCCAAGCAGGCTCAAGAAACTTTTCTAGCCCAAGGATATTGAGGGCATTGCAGAGAGGACCTGGGGCCTGCAGGGGAGGTGGTGGTAAGGTGGGTGATGGAGATGAAGGGGGCAAGTATAGCATGCAAAGAGGGGGCCTCTGTAGATAGACACCCCCTTTCTGAGCCTCAGTGTCCTCTTTGTATATTGGTGGTGCAGGAAGATAGTCTGGGTTCATGGTTTCTAGGCTCATCATCTCTGTCTTAAGTTGGTTCCCTGGAAGCCGACCTTGAGATTACTGGTTTGTGAAGGAAATGCCTGTGGGAGAATCTAAAGAGGGAGTTGGGGAAGCAGGGCAGGGGAGGGGAAAAGCTAAGCAAACTTGTGACTCAAGTTCAGTGCAACCTCAGCCTGATCCCTCAGGGGAGCTCCGGGGGTGGCTTTTGCTCCAGAGTTTGTTCCAATGGAAAGCAAGGCAGGTGCCTTTCACCATTTAGTCTGAGGGTCACCTGAGGGGAGAATGGGGTAATGTAACTCCCAGACATTTAACATCCTCTCTGCACATGGGAAAAAGTGTCTTCAGTAGTACCAGGCAAACCAGGAGAGTTGCATAGTTAGGTGGTTAGCAAGAAAAGCCAATAGAATGGTGTACACAGAATGGTAAAAGGGAACTTTGTGGAGCATTCCAGTGTCCACTTCACCACCCTTAGATTCATCCTGGTTATTTCAGGATTCTAGATCTCCCTGCAAAGCACTGAATTGATGAGCGAAGAGGGGAGAGTCCCTCTAGACTGGATGCCAGAAGCTGGTCACTCAAGTGAGAGCATTGGAGTATGAGGGCAGGGAACAGGGTTAGGGGAATCCCAAAGAACCAGATGTCATCGTTTGGCAGGGCTGAAGAGGGCTGACTCTCCTGTCTCCTCTCAATGCCTGCCGATAAACATGCACAGAGTCACACCCATAGCCATGCACACTCAGACACATGGGGGCACAGGGGCATACTTGCTTAACTATGCTTGTGGAGCACACACACTGGTGCAGAGACATGCACCCACAGACTCATGCACAGGTGTGTACATGCTTTCACACAAGCCCATACACACATATAGATGTTCTTGCAGAAGCATAGCCATAGACATACACACATGTCTGCATACATGTTCCTGAGCCCACGCCAGAAGTATGGACAGCCAAGATCCTTTTTATTCCTGGGTCTCAGGGGAGGAAAGGGTAGGGGGATGGGCAGGCAGGGTCCAGGGCCAGGCCAGTTGCAGCTGGCTACTGAGGACTGACCTTTGGTTGGAATGGCCCAGATCACGCCTGTTGCAGAGCCCAGTCTCATGTCTATCTGGGGTTGCCTATAGAGGACTGATAAGGGTGTCTGGGAGCTCAACTACTGTCCCTACCCCCAAATTTTCACTCCCAGTCCTTA
>NW_012107297.1:497431-499293 GCF_000951045.1 Mandrillus leucophaeus
GCAGTGGCTATTCACAGGTGTGATCCCACTACTAATCAGCACAGGAGTTTTGACCTGTTCCATTTCTGACCTGGGCTGGTTTACCCCTCCTTAGGCAACCTAGTGGTCCCTTGCTCCCAGGAAGTCACCATATTGATGCTGAACTGAGTGTGAACACACAATTGGCATAGCACACTACAGCCCAGAACTCCTGGGCTTGAGCGATCCTCCTGCCTCAGCCTCCAGAATAGCTGGGACTAAGGTGCATGACATCACACCTGGTTACAAATTTTTTTTATTATTATTATACTTTAAGTTCTAGGGTACATAGGCTACAAAATTTTAACTGTAAACCCAAAGTAAATAATTGAGTATAATTTTTTTGTAACATACGTCTTCTAATAAGAATAACGAAATTCTTTTTTGGAAGATGACATTTCAGTTCACTAGGGCTCAAAGTTAGTGTTTCCTATCATTACATTGATTTCAAATGTTCATCTGTAAAGATTCTCCCCTAGAGCCTCTGGAGGGAAGTGGTCCTACTGGCACCTTGTCAAACTGACACCATTCTTAGCCCACAGTCATTCAAACAGAGGTTGTAGCTTGCTCACCCCTAATCTAGACTAATGGGGCCTTGGCAGAAGCGAGTAAGAAACAGGAGGCTCTTCCCTCCCCTCTTCACCCTCCCACAAGCCACAGTGCCTAAACCTTTACCATTACTGCCATTACTATCATTACTAAGCATTGCTGCTTCCACTGGGCTCTAGTTACTAGGAGGGACCCAGATCCTTTAGTCAAAGGGAAGATGCCAGGAATATAAACATCCCATAATTATGACTTCTCAGGGCAAGACGGATCTCAGTAGTCCCTCTCCAGCCCTTTTCCCAGGGCAGAATTAACATATATATGTTTTGTAGAATCACTGTATACTCCAGATATAGAAAGCGACTTACCCGAGGACATGCTGCAAGTTGCTGACAGGACTGGGACTTGAACTCAGGACTTAGGATCCTGAGTCCCAGATTTCTTTGCTTATACTACCATGAGGACATGGCCAGTGTGGAGGGGAGGAACACATGGGGAAGAGAGGAGTAGTGTCAGGTCTCATTTGCCCAAGACAAGGGGCTCTTCAGGCTCCTGCCTTCCCCTTCTACCAGTCCAGTGGCAGATCAGACCTCCTAATTTACTTCACATTTGCATATATCACTTCCAGATGAGGTACCTGAGTCTCAGAGAGAATGAAGAACTTGCTGAGCATCTGTGGTAGGCTGAAAAATGGCCCCCCCAAAGGATATCTACATCCTAGTCTCTAGAACCTGTGGATGTTAGCTTACATGGCAAAAAAAGGTTGAGGGAGCTCTGCAGATGTGATTATGTTGAGGATCTTGAGATAGGAGCTTACCCTGGGTGATATGGACAGGCTCTGAATGCCATTACATGTTCATAAGAGGGAAGCAGAGAGAGATTCTACAAGACACAGAGGGCAGAAGATGATGTGATGATGGAAGCGGAGACAAAGATTTGCAGATGCTGCTACCTGTGGAGATGGAGGAAGGGCCCTTGAGCCAAGGAAAGTAGCTCTAGAAGCTGGACAAGTTAAGGAAACAGATTCTCCCCTAGAGCCTCTGGAGGGAAGTGGCCCTGCTGGCATCTTGTCAAACTGACACCATTGCCACTGATTTCAGACTCCTTGCCTCCAGAACTGTAAGACGATACATTTCTGTTGTTTTAACTGACCAAGTTTGTGGTGATTTGCTATAACAGCTGCAGAAACCTAATAGGATATCTCACAGCAATTTTTCTCAATGTAAATATACTTTTAATTGTAAAGGCCGGGCGCAATGGCTCAAGCCTGTAATCCCAGCACTTTGGGAGGCCGAGAC
>NW_012107297.1:502223-504230 GCF_000951045.1 Mandrillus leucophaeus
AGGATCAGCCGGGGGCCTTCAGTCTTCATCATACAGATGAGGGACTGCAGTCCAGGAAAGGAAATGAACTGGGCCTCCTGACACCCAGCTCCTGCTCCCTCCCCCAAAGTGTAGGAGCTAGCAGGAGCCTTGCCACTGGGAAGTGGGGACATCAGTGCATAAACAGACCAACCTTGGCTCTGAGGGGCTCCCAGTCTGGTGGAGGCCATAGACATTTTAAAAGTGTGATCAAGGTCAGGTGCGGTGGCTCATGCCTGTAATCCAGCACTTCTGGAGGCCAAGGTGGATGGATCACCCGGGGTTGGGAGTTTGAGACCAGCCTGACCAACATGGAGAAACCCAGTCTCTACTAAAAATACAAAAATTAGCTGGGTGTGGTGGCGCATGCCTGTAATCCTAGCTACTCAGGAGGCTAAGGCAGAAGAATCCCTCGAACCCGGGAGGCAGAGGTTGCGGTGAGCCAAGATCACGCCATTGCATTCCAGCCTGGGCAGCAAGAGCGAAACTCTATCTAAAACAAAAACAAAAACAAACAACAACAACAACAACAACAAAACCACCACCAAAAAACAGAAGTGTGATCAATGCTAAGCTGGAAGGAAGCAAGGAACTGTGGAAACCCAGAGTAGGCACCTCACAGCCTGGAGGGAGGTTGGATCAGGCATGGCTTTCTGGTGGAGTTAATGTCTAAAATGACTTAAAAGACCAAGAAGGAATTGAATTTGGGTAGTAAACAGCATCTTAGGCAGAGGGAACAGCTTGTGTAAAATGCTGGTCCTGGGAGAAGCAAGGTGCCCTAGAGAACTGGAAGTTCAACATGACTGGGTAGAGAGTGGCTGGGAAGGAAGACAGAAACCAGACTGCGAGGGCTGTATGCCAGCCAAGGAGCTGGACAGATAGACCACTGGGAAGTTTGAATCAGGGGAATGGTATGGTCAGACTTACACTGGAAAGATCCTTCTGGCTGCAAAGTGGAAAGTGGATGGCTTAAGACAGATTTGAGGTGGAAGATAGGACAACTCATTAACTGGGGGCTGATAGAGGCTTGCAGACCAAAAGGCAAAGTCCAGGATATTATGCAGGTATTCATATAACAAGCGATGAAATGTGTTTCTACAAGATATTTGTTGTTGTTGTTGTTGTTGTTGTTGTTGTTGTTGTTAGAGATGGAGTCTCACTCTGTTGCCTGGGCTGGAGTGCAGTGGCGTAATCTCGGCTCACTGCAACCTCCGCCTCCTGAGTTCCAGCAATTCTCCTGCCTCAGTGTCCCAAGTAGCTGGGACTACGGGCGGCCACTGCCACGCCCAGCTAATTTTTTTTGAATTTTAGTAGAGGTGGTATTTCACCCTGTTGCCCAGGCTGGTCTTTAACTCCTGAGATCGGTCAATCTGCCCGCCTAGGCCTCCCAAAGTGCTAGGATTACAGGCATGAGCCACTATGCCCTGCCTGGTTTTTTTTTGTTTTTTTTTTTTAAAGCGATGGGATCTCATGAAGTTGCCCAGGCTGGAGTGCAGTGGCTATTCACAGGTGTGATCCCACTACTAATCAGCACAGGAGTTTTGACCTGTTCCATTTCTGACCTGGGCTGGTTTACCCCTCCTTAGGCAACCTAGTGGTCCCTTGCTCCCAGGAAGTCACCATATTGATGCTGAACTGAGTGTGAACACACAATTGGCATAGCACACTATAGCCCAGAACTCCTGGGCTCGAGCGATCCTCCTGCCTCAGCCTCCAGAATAGCTGGGACTAAGGTGCATGACATCACACCTGGATACAAATTTTTTTTAATTATTATTATACTTTAAGTTCTAGGGTACATAGGCTACAAAATTTTAACTGTAAACCCAAAGTAAATAATTGAGTATAATTTTTTTGTAACATACGTCTTCTAATAAGAATAACGAAATTCTTTTTTGGAAGATGACATTTCAGTTCACTAGGGCTCAAAGTTAGTGTTTCCTATCATTACATTGATTTCAAATGTTCATCTGTAAAGATTCTCCCCTA
>NW_012107297.1:509479-510901 GCF_000951045.1 Mandrillus leucophaeus
AACAGTTTCAGACCTACAGAAAAGATGCCCAGATAGTAAAGAGAATTCCTATACACCCTTCACCCTAAATGTTACCCTTTGTAACATTTTACAGAACTATTGCGCATTTGTCACAACTAAAAAGGCAAGATTGGCACATTACTATCAAACTCCTTATTTTATTCCAATTTTACTGGTTTTTCTTAGTGACTTCTGTCTATTTGAGGATCCCATCTAGGATAGCATATTTCATTTAGATATCATGTCTTCTTAGCCTCCTCTGGTCTGTGACAGTTTCTCAGATTTTCCTTGTATTTGATGACGTTTAGTTTTGAGAAGTACAGGTCAGGTGTTCTGTGGACTGTTCCTCAATATGGATTTATCTGACGTTTTTCTCCTGATTAGACTGGGGTTATGGGGTTTGGAGAGGAAGGCCACAGGAGTGACGTGCCATTCTCATCACAACACAACAAGTGTACTTACTATCAACATTTATCACTGGTGTTAAGTCATGTTTTCTAGGTGTTTTCACTACAAAGTTACTCCCTGTCCCTCTCTGCACACCCAGCTCTTTCCGTATGCTACCCTTGGAAGCAAGTCTCTAAGCACATCCCAGTTCAACTGGGAGAGGGCTGAGCTTCATCTCGGGGGAATATCTACAGAAGTTATTTGGGATTCTTCTCTTAGGGAGATTTGTCTCTTCTCTCCCATTTATTTATTATTCAATCATTTATATCAGTATGTACTCATGAATATTTATTTTACACTTTGGATTATAATACCAGTACTATGTTGTTTGTTTTATTGTTTGAATTGTTGCAGCTGTGGACATTGGGAGCTTGTTCAGTTTGGCCCCTGTGTCCTTTTGAGATATCCTCATCATTTTTTTAAAGCACTTCTTTACTTTCTGGCACTACAAGGTTTTTCAGGCTCATCTTGCATGTTCCCTGCTCCAGTCCTAGAATCAGGCATTGCTTTAAGTGTCTCAGGAATTCTTTTTATATTTATATTTATTTTTTACTTATTTTATTTATTTATTTATCTTGAGATGGAGTTTTGCTCTTGTCTCCCAGGCAGGAAGGCAGTGGCGCGATCTTGGCTCTCTACAACCTCCGCCTCCTGGATTCAAGCAATTCTCCCACCTCAGCCTCCTGAGTAGCTAGGATTACAGGTGCCCGCCACCACACCTGGCTAATTTTTGTATTTTTAGTAGAGACAGGGTTTCACCATGTTAGCCAGGCTGGTCTCGAACTCCTGACCTCATGATTCTCCCGCCTTAGCCTCCCAAAGTGCTGGGATTACAGGCATGAGCCACCGTGTCCGGCCAGGAATTCTTTTTTTAGAGAAAGGTATTAGAAACCAAGATCTGAGCTCTTGGTGTGCTAGTTGCTACTGGGGTGCCATTGTTTCCAGTCTCTCTCAGAAGACAGAGCTAGGAGACAT
>NW_012107297.1:511791-530100 GCF_000951045.1 Mandrillus leucophaeus
GCATGATCTTGGCTCACTGCAACCTCCATTTCCTGGGTTCAAGTGATTCTCCTGCTTCAGTCTCCCGAGTAGCTAGGATTATAGGTGCCTGCCATCTTGCCTGGCTAATTTTTGTATTTTTAGTAGAGACAAGATTTCACCATGTTGGCCAGGCTAGTCTCAAACTCCTGACCTCAGGTGATCTACCTGCTTTGGCCTTCCAAAGTGCTGGGATTACAGGCGTGAGCCACCACTCCTGGCCTACCTTGTGGTTTTTAACAAATGCATAGTATCAAGTAGACAGCACTATAATACCATAGGAATTTGTTCTACCATCCTAGAAGGTTCCCAGTGCTTCCTCAGCCATAGCTCCCTACAGCTGATCTGTTTTTTGTCCCTATATGTTATCCTTTTCCAGAATGTCATAGGAGTGAAATCATACAGTATGTAGCCTTTTTGGTCTGGCTTCTTTCACTTAGCAAAATGCACTTAAGATTCATCCATGCTATCATGTGAATTTACAGCTCAGTTATCTGTATTTCTGAATAGGATTCCATTGTATGGATTGAACCACAGGTTTTTAAAAAATCCAGTCACCTATTGAAGAACATCTTGGTTGCTTCCAGCTTTTGGTGATTATGAATAAAGTGGCCATAAACATTCATGTGCAGGTTTTCATATAGACTTGTTTTCCAATCAGTAGGGTAAATACCTAAGAGCACAATTGCTGAGTTGTATAGTAAGCCTGTGTTTAACTTTATGAGAATCTGCCAAACTGTCTTCTAAAATGGCTGTGCCATTTTGAATAAATAAGAGTTATTTTTAATATTACAGATTAAATCCAACTTTTCTGATCCTTTCTTTCGTTTCCCAAGCTGGTAGTCAGGTCATACTTTATTAGACAAAAATACAGCCTTTGCAGTCAGATCTGAATTCAAATCCTCGCTCTACCACTTAAAAATGGTGTGACTGCAGACAAATTAGTTAACCTCTCCCTGCCTCGTACTGGGATTTACCTCTTCAAATACACATGATGTCACAGATTGGGTTCTCCAGGAAGTGGATTCTGAGATGGTGTGTAGCCTACAGGATATTTATTAGAGAACCTTTGGAGTCAATACCGCAAGAAGGAAGGGAAGGCAGCAAATTTGGATGGAGGGAGAAGTCAAACTGAAATGTCCATCAGAGTTGTATTGATCTGGGCTGACATGGCCCCGGCCTTTATACCCTGGCTGGCTGAGTCATGGGCTGTATACCCTTGCAGAGACAGCTCTCTACAGTGGAGGTGATCTCAGAAGGGGCAGACGGGACTTCCTGCAGCTGGGAATGGAGTTCTTCCTTGAAAATGCACCTGGGGACACGTCCTCGTATCCACTGCCCAAGGCAGAGTGGAAAGGGCACTGGGTGAGAACTGGGAGGCCAGTTCTGCATCTGCCACTTACCGGCTATGTGACTCCAGGCAAGCCCTGCCCTTCTAGCAGCCTTCTCAGCTTATCTGAGTGAAAGTGGCTAAGATGACATCCCTAACCAATTAGTGTACAGCACTTTGCAATTCACCAGTTAGTTTTGTGTTTCTTAACTCGCAACAACCTTACAATGCCACCAGTTAGTCACAACAAAGAGTTCCAGGGCAGTGCTGTGTTACTCCAGTGTGGTCTGGAGACCAGCACACATCCATGAACAGCTTGTTACTGGTTCCTGACAAAATAATTACAGAAATGGAGTGGAACTGTTCAGAAACTTCAGAGCAATGTGGCACAGTAATTTTATGTCTGTTGAAACTAATAATAAAACGTCATACTATGTCTTGGTTTTCTTTTCTCACCTTTCTAGTCACTTATATTGTGTCTTATAAAATGGATAGGTCCATGAAGGATTGCGAAAAAAAGCAAAAACCAAAAATCTGGTCCTTTACCAGAGACATTTCAAGAAGCATTGACCTAGGGCATCCCCAAATGCAGGCTTTTAACAATTTTACTTTTTTTTTTTTTTTTTAGAGGAGGGGCTTTTTTGATCTTTAATCATTGACATGTTATTGATAGGGACAGGATTTTGGGGCTGTTTTTTGTTCTTTTAAGGTCTGCTTTAAAAGAGGCTGACGCTGGGCAAAGTGGCTCAAGCCTATAATCCCAGCACTTTGGGAGGCCAAGGCAGGCGGATCACCTGAGGTCAGGAGTTCGAGACCAGCCTGGCCAACATGGTGAAACTCCATCTCTACTAAAAATACAAAAAATTAGCTGGGCGTGATGGCATGCACCTGAAATCTCAGCTACTTGGGAGGCTGAGGCAGGAGAATCACTTGAACTCGGGAGGCGGAAGTTGCAGTGGTCCGAGATTGCACCACTGCACTCCAGCCCGGGCAACAGAGCAAGACGCTGTATCAAAAAAAAAAAAAAAAAAAAAAAAAAAAAAAAAGCTAAAAGGGGCTGCCAGAAACGAGCTGCCTGCCATCATTTTCTCTTCACCCTGTCGCTAAAGATGTGACCAAATGTGCACCCGTTCAACTGTTGAAAAAGGAAACACTCAGGTTGGTTTTCCAGCAGGGGTTGAAGGGACTCTAGAGTCTAAGAAATGCCCGAACCTCATTTGTGATAGACACACACACTCACAGGTATTTCAAAAATCATTTCCCGGAATTTATAAAGGGGGAGAGGGAGGAAGAACTGGCATTTATTGAACACCCATTTGTGGAAAGACCATTTACAAGTGAAGAAACTGAGACTCAGCAACTGGACCTGACTTGCACGGGGTCACGCAGCCCAGCTGGCTCTCCAGCCTCTGCCATTTCCATTGTGCCATCTGCTGGGTCTGAGGCCAGAACCCGGCAGAATGTGAAGAGCATGTGATAGCTGTCTGGGCAGGCAGTCCACATCTTGGGGCCAGAATTCCAGAAAGTCCTTTAACCTTTCTGACAAACGAACTTCATCTATTATAAAGAGGTTACTGTGGGTGTCTTTGACATAAAACATGTAGAGCATCCCATTCAGAGCCTAGCACATAGTAGGTCCTCAGTAAATGGCTCAGGGTGCTGACTCTGCCCTTCTGTGAGGTCATTAAGACAAATGCCCAGTTCAACCTAAGGCATTTTTTGCCCACGTGGCCTGGCCCTTGAGTCCATCAGCTCAAGGACTTTCCAGGGTTCCTCCCTACCTTTGGGAGAAATTCCTGACTCCTTGACTGGACATTTGGCTTCCACTAGTCAGTAGACAAGGGAAAGCCAGGTACCCAATCCAGCTTGGTCGCCACTCTGTCCCCAGCACTTGGCACATAGCAAGGACTCAATAAAAGTTTTCTGAAAAGAGACCTACCTCTAACCTCCTTTTCTTTGAAACTCACCCTTGCACCCTGAATCACACCTGCAGCTGTTGCTAAGGTGTGCCCCACACTTTCCCTCCCCTCTGCCTTTGCTTACTCAACAATTTCCATCTGGATGCCCTCCTCCCTCTTTCCTGCTTCTGAGCCCTCACAAAGCACAGTCCCCTTGGGAGCTGAGACTGAGCAAGTGGACCTGACTTGCACTTGCAGCCTTGTGCCTGCCACGTGGCTGCTGGCTGTGCTATGCTGGCCAACCCCTGGCCAAGTCACCATAAAGCAGTATCAGAGGGACTGTGCCTCAGCAGGCCCTTTGTCCCCTTGGGAAATAATGTCTGAGAACTTCTCCCCAGGTCAAAGTGCAGGCTGATTTCCAGAGGAGACTCCGACTGTCCCCAGTACTTGAGGGCCTCTGACCTTCTCTACCATGCCTGACTCATCCTGCCATCCGCTGCTGTCTTTATTTGTGCATGTATGGAGGGGAGGAGGTTGCCTTCCCCACATAAAGGTGAGGCCTCTGAGGCAGGCTCTGAGGGCCCCTGAGAATTGTTAGGAAGTGATAAATTAATAACTGAGTCCTTACATGGATAGCTCCTGACACATTAGTCAGGGAGGCCAATTACAATAACAAACACACTCCTATCTCAGTGGCTTTAGCCAGTAAAAGGACATGTTTTTGCACACACAAAGTCCAGCATGGATATTCCTGCTTGGATGGCTCCCTTGGGCAGCCCTCCTCTGAGATCAGGGCTCTATACTCCTTGCATCTTGTGCTATTGATGTCTTCAACACGAAGCCTCCAAGGTTGCTGTGAAAGAAGGAGAGACCTTTCCCCTCTGGCCAAGCCTCTCCCCCACCCCCTATCTTCCATCCTGGCACCCGTCTGTCTAATGGCCACCTCGTACTCCATCCTAGCCCAGGCTGGGGGGGTCACAGTCATCCTTCCTACCTGCAGCTTTTGCTCAAGCTGTTGCTCCCACCCCTCTGGGTCCCCTTTATATGGCTAGCTCAGTCTTTGTCCTCCAAGGCAAGCTGCCTTGTGCAGAAGCAAACAGCATTGGTGTGGTACAGTCTAGCCTCTGAAGCTCATCCACCATCACTGTAGCAGCCAGCCTCCAAGCTGGCACCCAGGGATCCCACCCCCAGGTATTCACACCCTTGTATGGAGTGTGGACTGGACTTAGTGACTCACATCTAACCAAGAGAGTAAGGTGGAATTGATAGTGTGAGACTCAGAGACCAGGTCATAAAAGGCAGTGTGGCCTCTCTCTTTCTCTTGACTCACTCACTCTGGGAGAAGCCATCCATGTCATTGGCAGTGCTGTGGAGAGGCCCACATAGCAAACAACGAAGCCTCCTGCCAACAGCCACACAAGTAGGCCTGGAAGCCGGTCCTGCAGTCCCACTCAGGCCTTCAGAGACCACAGCTCCGGCCCCAGTCCCAGCCTGGCTGCAACCTCATGAGAAACCCTAAGCCAGAACCACTCTAGTAAGCCATTCCCAGACACCTGACCCCCAGAAACCGAGAGTCGATGAGGATTTGTTGTTTAAAGCAGCCAAGCTTTGGAGTGATCTGTCATGCAGTGACAGACAACTAATTTAATCACTTCAGAGGCAAGGCCTGGGTCTCCTTCCCCTGATCCCTGCCCCAGGCCTCATGTGGGTGGGATTGAGAGGAAGCACACACGTGAGAATTCATTTACTCAACGAACTCCCTCTCACTGGGGATGCTGAGGTCCTGTGCTGGCGGTGGAGCTGGGTCGAATGGGGCTGAAGGTACCATGGATAAGGGCCTAAGGGGGTTCCCAGTCCACTGGGAGACAGAGAAGTCCACTCACCTATGAATAACTATGACCCTTTCATCCCCGAAGATAGTGCAAAAGAGGGCTGATGCAGGGCAAAGGGCAGAGTTTGAGGGTTGAAGGGTAGGATGAGGTTTGACAAAGGAGGCGACCTTTGCGAGTGAGTGACGCTGACCGGACCAAGAAGAAAGAGTGTTCCAGGAGGAAGGGAACGGTGTGCCCATAAATAAGCCAGTGCAAGAGCAGAGTATACTGAGAGAGCAGCAAAGGGGGCGGCAGTGACTGGTGGCAAGGGGAGAGGGTCCAAGAGGTGAGGCTGGTGGGGTCTAGAGGGCAGATGATAAAGGCATTGAATACCAGGCTGAGGAGTTTAGGCATTATCCTGAGGCACTGGAGACCACTTAGAGAGTTCTAAGTTTTATTTGTGAGACAGGATGCAGGTCCTGTTTGTGGGTAGGCTGGAGGGAGGGCACTAGAGGCAAGGGCATTGGCGCAGCATTTACCTGGACAGCAACACCTCCTCCCCAGGGTGCTAAGGGCTATGGCAGAGGAACAGAAAGTCTGGAGAAGCCAGAGGAAACCCCTCGCAATCAGAGGCACTGGGGAAGACTTTTTTGCACAGATAAAATCAGTATTGGAGGATGAGTAGGAATTATCCAGACAAAGGGGAGATAATGGGGAGGAGATGGCATTCCATGGCATCCGACATCATGGGCAAAAGCTCAGAAGTGAGACACTGTAGCTGGCACAAAGAAATGCAAATGGTTCCGAGTGATGGGAGCATGGAGTAAGGGAGGAAGAGAGATGAGGATAGACAGGCTGGGCCAGATGCTGGAGAGTGGCAAATGGCAGGCTGAGAAGCTCGGGCTTGGAGGTGGACGTGTTCCGTCTTCCGTTGACCCCTCCAGATCAACTCTGCCTGTCTTTGCCTTTCTCCCTTTCCCAGGAGGCCTACATGCCTGGACTGCAGCCAGAGGCCCTCCTTCCCTCCAGCTTCTAGCTGGGCTCAGGCAGTGGGGAACTTGGCAGCAGACTGAATGGAGGAAGGAGAATGAGGTGGGAATGCTTGCTCCTGGCTCCTCCCTTGCAGGGTCACCAGACCTGCTCATGCCCTTTGACCAACAATGGCCCCCACACAGGAGGCTTCCTGGTTCAGGAACTGCTGCTTCCATTCATCCTTCCAGGCCTCAGGGTGGAAACAGTGCACACACTTCAAAAAAATGGTTCCTTTTTAAACCCTCCTCAAATTATCCTCTGGTTCCTGCTGGATCCTGATCCTGTGGATTCAGACTGGTCCAAACCCTATCCTAGGAGCAATGGAGGGTCATGGAAGGATGCTGAGTAGGGAATGATGCAGTCAGCTTTGTGTTTTAGACAGCTCACTGTGGCTCTGCATGAGGGATCAATGCGGGAGAGCGAGAGAGAGACAGGGCAGAGATGCAGGGCTGAGCTGGGATCCTTGGGATACACAGTGGTGATGCCATGGTCACACAGGGAATTCCAGGGTGTGTGTGCCTGGGGTGGGCAGTGGTTGTGCTTCAGGCTTTTAGTTTTTAATTTTTGGTGGATTGTTTGCAAACATGGCAGTAAGAATCCCTGCATGTGACCACACCCTTTTGTAATATGACATTGCTGCTCCTCCCATCCAGAGGGGGATCCTATTCCTTACTCCCTGAATCTGCTGGGTTGTGACTTGCTTTGACCAACAGAATGCAGCAGAAGTGATGCTTGTGAGGTGTGCAGCCTAGGACTTGAGTCCGTGCAGCTTTGGCTCTCATTTTTTGGAATCAGCCACCAGTGAATGCTAACAGACCACTCAGTATAGAGAGGGGCCCAGTGTCCATGTGCAAAGAGAGGCCCAGCCCCTCTAGCATCCCTAGCTGTCTCAGCCCCAGCTGACCCCTTGGCTGGATGCAGCTGCAAGACCCAAGAGGAACCACCCAGAGAATCCATAGAATTGTGAGAAGTAATAAATCCTCACGCTCTTCAACCATTAAGCTGTGGTTATTGTTGTTGTTTTTTTTGAGACAGGATTTCATTCTGTTGCCCAGGCTGGAGTACAGTGGTGCAATCTCGAGTCACTGCAACCTCTGCCATTTGGGCTCAGACAATCCTCTCACCTTAGGCCTCTAAGTATCTGAGACTACAGGCACAAGCCACCATGCCCGGCCAATTTTTGTATGTATTTCTCTTTTTGTACAAAGGGAGTTTCACGGTGTTTCCCAGGCTAGTCTCAAACTCTTGAGCTCAAGTGATCCACCCACCTTGGCCCCACAAAGTGCTGGGATTACAGATGTGAGCCACCATGCCCAGCCAGCCATTAAGTTTTGAAGTGGTTCGTTATACAGCAGTAGGTAATTACTATGGGCTGTTATTTATCTCCTTTGCAAATCTCCCACTTCCTTCAAGGTCCTGCCCACGTGTCACCTCCTCCAAGTCCTCCCCTCGTCTGTAAATCATCCCTCCCTTCTCTAAACTCCACTGCTTCTTCTTCCTGCTCCTCTTGTGACCCTTATACCATGCTGCCTAATAGGATAATAAGAGGCACTTTCATGAGACATTGGGCACCTTTGTCACCTGGCTTCTAATTCATACATACTGCACATCATTCCACAAAGGACATGGAATAGCTTGTTATCTCATGAACTGTTCACAACACTGAAGGTGGATACTATAGTATTTATTTCTCAAATGACAAAATCGAGGTTTGGAGATGTGGCTTGCCCAGGATCACTGAAAAGAGGCAGAGCCAGAGCCAGGATTGAAACCCAAATGTACACTTCTCTCAGTGCCTGTGTTGTGGTTATGGGTGTGATCTGCTCCAGGCAGGGAAGGGTCTGTTTCCCCACTAGAGGGTGAGGGAGAGTCACAAACCCTGGTCCAACCCTCTGTTCCCTCCCTACTGATGCATGGCCCTAACCCAGGAATCTAGAACTCTGGTCAGGGTGTCTGTCCCCATCTTACCCCTCCACACCCCCCACACCCCTGCAGACACATGCACACATCTCACATCTGGTTTCCATTCTCTGTGCTGGCCTGCCCTGTGTCTTAACAAATTGACCCCCGCTTCTTTCCCAACAGAATGGGGCCAGAGGTGGTAGGCTTAGGGTTGATGCATCAGGAAGAAGCGATCAGCATGGTCTTCTCTGACTCAGTCTCATCCAGCTTCTGGGAAGGTGAGACAGGGCCCCAGGGCCAGGCTGGGGGATCAAGGGTAAGGCTTCGACCAGCCCTCTTGGTTGGGGGTAGAAAGAAAGAGAAGCATGCTAAAATATAATTCTCTCATTTATTGAACTGACATTTATGGAGCCCCCTTTTTTATGCCAAGGTCAGGGGCTTAAGTTACAAAGGGCGAATAAGAGGCGCCTTATGGAGCTCTCAGCCTATGTAATGTCAGAGCTGAGACTCAGAGTCAGTGGGAAAACTGAGGCTCAGAAGGAGAGAAAAGAGGCCTGCCCACAGTCATACAGCCAGTTGGTAACAGAGCACAGTCCTCCCTACCCACCTTCCGTGTGCCTCTGGCGGCCACTCCATCACCCAGAGAACCCAGAAGCTTGAAGCTACCTAGGGTGAGGGCAGGGGTTTGCTGGCCACCCCTCCTCTCCAGCATGGAGAGGGAGGACCTGGGACATCCAGGGTGCAAGATGACAGGTCTTGTAGGAGAAGGGACTGGAGCTGGTGGCCTCTTTTGTGCTGTCACTCAAGGTCAGAGGAATAAAAACCTTGCTGTTCTCTTTGTTCCCCTGCATTTCCTTTTATAATGTTTGAGTGACATTACAACAGAGATCAGAGACCTCAGAAAACATTCTCCTCCAGCCCTTTCTCCCATTTCACTGAGCAGACAGAAGCCAAGGAGCAGGAGGCTTGCAGAGGTCTTGTAGCAGAAGTGTAGATTGCAGTGCCAGAATCTGGTCTCCTCTTCTGCGTTGCCCGCCCTGACTTACAGCCTGACATGGGTTAGATTTGCAGGAGTCTGGGAAGGCTCTGCAGATATGTTCAACAAACACCTCCAGGAAGTCTTCTCAGAGCACAGCACCTCCTGCTGGGCTCCCTAATGTTGGCCCTGCCCTTTGGGCTCAGCAGAACTCCAAGTGTTGGTCAGCAGGAATGTTGAACTTAAGTTTGTGGGCCTCGAAGAGGTTGCACAGCTCTTTGATATAGCGCTGGTGCAGCTGGTTCACCTCCTCCTCCGAGGGATGCAGCGTCTTCTGTACCTCGATGGGCTTCCCCACTGCAAGGCATAGAGGCGTGCAGTGGCTTAGGGTAGGGAAGGGGACATTGGGGCAGGTGCCCATCCCTATGGTTCATCCCTGCAGGAAAGTGCTCTTACTGCCATTCCTTCCAACCCTAATCTCAGGTAATGAATTTTAAGACATTAGTGCAACTCCAAGATTCTGATATAATAACAATGGCTGGATTTCTTTTCTTTCTTTCTCCGTTTCTCTCTTTCTCTCTCTGTCTCTTTCTCCCTTCCTTTCTCTCTCTCTCTCTCTCTCTCTCTCTCTCTCTCTCTCTTTCTTTCTTTCCTGCAGAGTCTCGCTCTGTAGCCCAGGCTGGAGTGCAGTGGCACAATCTCAGCTCACTGCAACCTCCACCTCCCGCATCCCGGTTCAAGCAATTCTCCTGCCTCAGCCTTCTGAGTAGCTGGGATTACAGGCATGCACCACCATGCCCAGCTAATTTTTGTATTTTTAGTAGAGACAGGGTTTCGTCATGTTGGCCAGGCTGGTCTTGAATTCCTGACCCCGTGATCTGCCCTCCTCGGTCTCCTAAAGTGCAGGGATTACAAGTGTGAGCCACCGTAACCGGCCAATGGCTGGATTTCAATGTGTCAGGCAATGTATTAGGTGCTTTACATGAAATACTCCCTATTATCCTATGGGTATAAAAAACTGTCATTATTCCTATTTAACAGATGAGTCAATGAGGCTCAGAGAGGTTACCTGACTTGTTCAAGGTCACATAGCCAGGAAGAACCACTGCCAGGTTTTAGACCCCGGGGGTGTGCTCTTCACCTTCAGGCTATATGATCTGGGGAGTCCAAGATGCCATGATTGGAAGCGGCTATATTTCTAAGATGGGGTGAGTTCATAGCCCAGGCAGCTCTTCTTTCCCCTCTACCCCTCCACGCTGACCTGCAGTGGATCTCTTATCCCAGGGAGGAATCAGGATGGACCTAACTTATCTCTTTCTCTGGTTCTGCCTGGCTGGGAAGGCAGCTCCTCTGTCCTCTCTTCTGGCGATAGTTCTGGAGGCAGCAGAAGTATTAAAATTCGTGAAAATATTGCCACACAACACGGGTGGGGGGTCATGATGTAGGGGTTTACCAAGTCTGCTCAATTAGCAAGTGGATGGATGGAGATGAGATAAATGGACTTCTCCCTATAAAGTCTTTCGGAGGCCAGGCATGGTGCCTCATGCCTGTAATCCCAGTACTTTGGGAGGCTGAGCCTGGGGGATCAGTTTAGGTCAGGATTTCGAGATGAGCCTGGCCAACATGGTGAAACCCTGTCTCTACTAAAAATACAAAAATTACCCAGGCGTGGTGGCATGCACCTGTAATCCCAGCTACTCTGGAGGTTGAGGCAGGAGAATCGCTTGAACTTGGGAGGTGGAGGTTGCAGTGAGCTGAGCTCATGCCACTGCACTCTAGCCTGGGCAACAGAGCAGGACTCTGTCTCAAAAAAAAAAAAAAAAGAATTAAACCCACCTTTTCCAGCATTGTAAAAAGTCAGAATGATCCTAATAAAAACCTCAACTTTGTTATACAAAAACAGTGTGATATTTTGGAAGATACTTAACTTCTCTGAGCCCCAGTTTACATCAATGAAATGGGTATAGTAACTCCTGCCTTGAAGGTATGGCCAGGCGCAATGGCTCATGCCTTTAATTCCAGCACTTTGGGAGGCCGAGGCAGGCGGATCACTTGAGGTCAGGAGTTTGAGACCAGCCTGGTCAACATGGTGAAACACCATCTCTACTAAAAATACAAAAATTAGCTGAGTTTTGTGGTGAGCAACTGTAGTCCCAGCTACTCGGGAGGTTGAGGCATGAGAATTTCTTGAACCCGGGAGGCAGAGGTTGCAGTGAGCCAAGATTGTGCCATTGCATACAGGCTTCCTGCCTTGAAGGTTGTTAGAATAAGCTGAGTTGCTTCATGTAGGGCAGCTAGTGTAGTGCCTGGCACACAGTAGATGCTCAGCAACTGGTCGCAACTATTGCTCTTGGCACCTCTGCTATAGTTCCTATCCCAGACTGTCTTCTATTCTATCTGCTTGTGTGTGTATGTTTCCCAATCTAGAATGTGAGCCCCATTAGGGCAGGAATAAATCTGGCCCATCTCCACGTCCCCTTGCAGCACACAACATAGCCTCCTCCCTCCCAGCCTGGTCCTGGACTTACCCACAGTGGTGATAGGCCGGCGGTAGGGTATTAAACCAAAGCTGTACTGGAAGACACCACGGCCATGAAAGAGTGGGAGGGAGATGCCCATGATCTTCTGCAACCGATTCTGGATACAGCGCAACCAGGAGCCAGAAGAGTTGGGAATCTGGTCAAATAGGTCATTCTCCCCGAAGGAGAAGATCGGCACCAGGGGTGCCCTGGAGACAAATAGAGGAAAGAGCGCATGTGGGAGGCCCCAGAGAAGGCACAAGCTGAAAGGCCCTTTAGCTTCCTGCAGGGACTCTGTGACCAAGAAATGGAGCAGAGGTCAGCCACCTGGGCTGGAAGTGGAGGCCTGGGTTATCTCCCAGACCTTCACAGCCCCATTCTCTGACCTTGGGCAGGTCCCTTGCAGGGCCACAACTTCCCAGTTGCACCATGAGAGGTAGACCAGCATGCTTCAGACAGTCCTCCCAGATATAAAAATCTGCATTGTTTTTCCCAGAAAAATCTCTCCCACCTCAGCTGGCTCATGTTTCTCAAGGATGCTTCACCCCAAGTAGGGAGAAGAGCTCTGAAATGTACCCCAAATATCACTCTTCTAGATATCACAGGTCTCAGGTCAAGTGCCAGTTTTGTGGAATATGTTCATTGCCACCTAGTTTCTTAGATTACTGAGTCTCCCTTGTGGAAACTTTTCTAGGTATTTGGGCATGAGACACCAAAATATAATCTTCATTGTGAATGGACTGAAAATCTCTACCAAAATAGAATCTGCATTCGTCTCTGCCCTCTTCCCACCAAAATAAAATCCTTGCCAATCGCCAACTGAAACCAGAGTGCTCTTCCCAGAGGCTTGATACCCGTGTGTCAGGGCGAGCCTGATGAAGCCCTTTCGGTTCCGCAGTAACAGCCTGAAGGATCCAGGCCTGGCATCCAGGGCCTCCTGGGCACCCCCTACAATGATGCCCAGCAAGTTTCCGCCACCCTTCCTGTTCAGAATGTGAGCAGCGCTCTCCTTTTCTGATGTGACCAACCCTGCGGAAAGAGAAAGGTGGGTCAGGTATGGGGTGAGGGAGCAAGGGCTATGAAAGCACATAGAGCCCATGAAAGAGATCACCAGCAAGGCCTGGGGTTGCCCCCACTGCACCCCATTCCAGCTAGGAGCTCCCTGAGTCCTCTCCCTCTTCCCAACCCACTGATGGACTTAGCACCCAGCATGGTGCTGTAGGAAGTGCTTCTTTGAGCCCAGCCTCCTTCTCCTACTGCACACGCTCTTGGAAGAAGTACAGAACTGTTGGCAACCCTCCTGAAAATGTGTTACCTTCCTGAGCTGCCCAGGGGTAGAAACACTCACCTGCGGACATGATGTAATCTCTGAAGAAGGGGGCCCGGAACCACAAGGTCAGCATCATCAGATGGGGGCGGATACCGGGGAAGATCGAAGAGAAGCCTGTGCTCTCAGTGCACAGGTTGGCAAAGGCTCCGGCTGCCAGGACTCCATGGGGGTGGAAGCCCGCAATGTAGTTCCGAGAGGGGTCCAGCTCAGCAGTCTTGACCAGCTGCAGGGACAGCAACCTACTGAGCCAGGGTGGGGCCTGTGTTCCAACCCTGACTCTTCTCCTCACTGGTGTGACCTTGGGAAACCCCCCTGAGCCTCCAGGTCTTCATCCATATGTCTGACCACCCTGGGTTCTTACGAAGATTCAGATATGGTGTGTGACAGCACCTGGAGATACCATGGTGCTGGCTGTGCCACAGAGTTGATGCTGGCTTGGGACAAATTGCTTCCCTCTCCTACAGACTCCTCATTTATAAAGTGGCAATACAGTATTTGGCCCTGTCCCTACTACCTCCTAGGGCTACTGAGAAACTCAAGCATGATGGTGCCTGGAATTATTTATACCAACACCACCTGTACAGGATATAACATGAAGGCATCAAGAGGCTACACAGGGGTATCAACATGCTGAAATAGCCCCATTTTAAGAAAAACAATGTTCCGGCCAGGCATGGTGGCTCATGCCTGTAATCCCAGCACTTTGGGAGGCCAAGGCGGGTGGATCACCTGAGGTCAGGAGTTTGAGACCAGCCTGGCCAACATGGTGAAACCCCATCTCTAATAAAAATACCAAAAATTAGCTAGGTGTAGTGGCAGGCGCCTGTAATCACAGCTACTCAGGAGGCTGAGACAGGAGAATCACTTGAACCTGGGAGGCGGAGGTTGCAGTGAACCGAGATCGCGCCACTGCACTCCAGCCTGGGCAACAAGAGCAAAAAACTGCATCTCAAAAAAAAAAAAAAAAAGAAAAAGAAAAGCATTTGTGCATAGAGAAACACCCTGGTGAGTGGAAGGGCCTGTGTCTAGGTCACTGAGCCAATATTAGAATGGGCATCTACGCGCACATTATCTATTGTGGTCCCACAGAGCATGCAGTTGGATACATGCACATAGATACATGTAATAATACTGGCTCAGTGACCTAGACACAGGCCCTCCCACAGCGCAGGCACTTGGATACTAAGGTGTGGTCTGCACCTCCCTAGATGTGGTCTCTATTGGTATCTTTCTATGCTAACCTCTTTCATCTGTCCCCTGGACCCAAATCTATCACAACATCCCTGTGAAGATTACAGACCATGTGTCTGATGCATCTGTGTCCCCAGTGCAGGCCTGGAACAGAGGAGATGCTCTGGAAAGGGTATGGCATGAAGGAAGGAAGGAATAAGCCCAATGGATGAGGATGGTGCAGCCTCAGAAGGAAGGCTCCCTGACCCCAATCCTATCCTGGCATGTTACCAGGGTTCCACTAGTGAGAAAAAGAACCTTGAGTCGGGAGACCCAGGTTCTGCCGCTGGCTCATCACATGACCGTTGTCAGGCCCCTGTCCCCTCTGTGGCTCAATTATTTCTGTCCCACAGGACACTGGTAACGCCTCCCTGGCAGGGTTGCTACTGGGTTTAAGGGGGTAAACAAAGAAGAGAGGAGACTTGTGAAGTGCTGTGGTCTGTCTCCCTCCCTCAGTTCTGTTAGGTGAAGGGAGTGTGACTAAGCGAAGATGGATGGCTGTCTGGGGAAAATCCTGCCTGGGTGCATGCCCTGGCAGGCTGGGTGTGCAGCAGGCAGTGGGGCCTGGAGAAGGGCATAGCCAGATTACTAGGCTCTGGGGGTTGTTATCGCTTTTAGTTGATATGATTTATATACCATAAAATGTATCCATTTTAAGTATGAAATTCAGGGTTTCAGTACATTTAAAAGGTATGGGATAGGTGTGGTGGCTCACACCTCTAATCTTAGCAGCCTGGCAACACAGTGAGACTCCATCTCTACAAATATTTTTTTTAAAGTTGTGGTGGTGCGTGCCTGTAGTCCAAGCTACTTGGGAGGCTGAGGCGGGAGGATTGCTTGAGCTCAGGAATGAGGCTGCAGTGAGTTATGATTGCACCACTGCACTCCAGCCTGGATTACAGAAAGAGATCCTGTCTGTCTTTCTTTTTTTTTGAGACAGGGTCTTACTCTGTCGCCCAGACGCGAGTGCAGTGGCACAATCTCGGCTCACTGCAACTTCTGCCTCCCAGGCTCAAGCGATCCTCCTGCCTCAGCCTCCTGAGCACCTGGGATTACAGGTGTGCACCACTACCACCAGACTCATTTTTGTATTTTTAGTGGAGATGGGGTTTCACCATGTTGGCCAGGCTGGTCTTGAGCTCTTGACCTCAAATGATCCATCCCCCTCAGCCTCCCAAAGTGCTGGGATCACATGTGTGAGCCACCACACCTGGCCAAGATCCCGTCTTTAAAAAAAAAAAAAAGTGTGTTACCAATCAATATCTAATTCCAGAGCATTTTCAACACTCCAGAATAAACTCATACCTATTAGAAGTCACTCCCCCTCTCCCCAGCCCCTGGAACCACGAATTCACTTTTTGTCTCTATGGATTTGCCTGTTCCAGACATTTCACATAAATGGAATCATATAATATGTGGCATTTGTGTCTGGTTTCCTTCATTTAGCATGATTGGAGGTTTATCTATGCTATAGTATGTATCTGTACTTCATTCCTTGCTGTGACTGTATACTATTCCATTTTATGGACATTCTACATCTTGGATGTCCATTCATTAGTCAAGGACATTTGAGTGGTTTCACCCTTGGGCCATTACAAATAATGTGGCCACGAGCACTTGTGTACAAGTCTTGGTGTGAAAATGTTTTCAGTTCTTTGGCAGGGGCTACAGGGGCGCTTTTTTAACCCCAAGACGCTCTTCAGTCCCTGCCTAAACGATCACAGCACCACATAGGGCTCTCCAGGAGTGGACATCTGGACATTGAGTGGGAGGGAGGACAGCGGGGGACTGCTATGTCTCTACTGTGTCTGTCCATTCCCATTTCTCCACAAACGAACTTGTGCCCCCTCACAGCCGTGGGTCAACTGAAGAGCCTCAAGAGCCCACTGTCCTAACAGATTCTTTATGGTTCACAAAGCAGTCATGCTGTTAGCTTGTTTAATGTTCAATCTGGCCCTAGGGAGGCTGGCTGGAGTATGATAGGCCCAGTGTGACAGTCCAGCAAACTGAGCTGTGGAGACCTGCCCTGAGCCACACAGATGGCTCTGAGTTCTGCCACCTCCTGCAGAAAGCATCAGAGAGAGAGAGAGAGAGAGACAGAGACAGAGAGAGAGAGCGCAAAGTGAGCCAGGAAGCCTTTGTTCCAGACCCAGGGAAATATCCTGGCACTCAGGACTGTCTATGGGAGCTTTCACTCACTAGTCAGACTTGGAAGGTCCAGGGTTCTCTCGATTCCCTTCTCCCAGGAGAAAGTGGCTCCTGCATCAACAACCTGCCTCGCACTGCTCCAGGGCCTGGCGTGGGAGAGCTTGTTCATGGCCTATTTATGTGCTTAGATTAATTGGCAGGTTAAAAATGCTGGGCATGCAGGGTCTGATTCAGTAGGTCTGATCTGGCCTTGGGCATCTGATTTGTGACAGATTTCCTAGAGGATTTGGTTACACATCAAAATTCAAAAATCCCCTTTCAGGTTCAGGCGGTTAGCGCTGTGTGTGTGTGTGTGTTTAGGGACTAGGGTACTTCCCTGTCTCCCCCCATCCAGCTCAGATGGATGGAAAGGCTTGGATATTCTCCTTGGCCCTGGCTGTAACTCCCTGTGGCCCTGGGTAGGGCTTTGGCCTCCCCAGTCCACTCTGTTGATAAGTTATTAGCTGGTTCTCACCCCACCATAGTCACACATTCACTTCACAGACACGCATTGATACCCATGGACACATCCCCTCAATTCTAACATGCGCACTCTCCCTGCCCACTTGTTGAAGAAATACAGTAAGTGCCAGGCCCTGAGAGCTGGAAAGAGTGCCAGAGTTGGTAAACACTCCCAGTATCTACCAGGCCCCAGGCACCTTGCGTACACCAACTTGCCTCACCCTCCGTCAACCGTATGAGGGAAGTATTGTATCATTGCCCCCCGCACTTAGCAGATGAGGAGATGGAGACACAAGGTTCATTAACTAGTTGTGGGTCATATAGCTAGTATAGACTTAGAGCCAGGGTTTGAACCCAGAAGCCTGGTTCTGTGTGTGTAACCAGGAGGCTCTGCCACCCTGTAGGAGTCCTAAGTAAAAGGGGATTCATGGGGTAAGAGGGTGCACTCCAAGTAAAAGCGCCAGCACAAGTGATGTAGCTCATGCCTAGACAGCTCGGATGGCAAAGGGAGGACAAGCAGGTGAGAGGTGGGTGGGGTGCAGGGACTGGAAAGCTGCAGCAAAATAGACTTTATGAGCCAGGGGAGTCACTGTCACTGCAGTATTTCACTCATTTTATGAGGATTATTCCAGCCGCAGTGTGGTGGATGGACTGCTGGGGGCATTGGCAGAAGTAGAGCCAAGATAAAGAGATATATATGGTCAGGGCTTAGGGCCAGGTGAGAAGAAATCAGGCTGGAGGAGTTTAGGAGGCAGAGCCCAGGGCTTAGAGCAGTGGTTCTTCACTGGGGCAAGTGTATGCCCCCAGCTCCTCCCCCTCCCCTAACAGAAGTCATTTGGTAATGTCTATAAATGTTTTTGGCTGTCACAACAGGGAGGGATAGTGCTACTGGCATTGAGTGAGTAGATGCCAGGGGTGCAGACAGTCACCACAACATAGAATAATACAGCCCCAAATTTCAATGGTGCCCAGGTGGACAAAGCTACCTGGAGGGTTACCTGGCTGTGGGGTGCAGTGGACCAGAATAGGGTGGGAGGCCCCCAGTCCCTGCAAGGCAGCCCTGGGGCTAAGGGAACCGCTGTGCTCTGTGCCAGCTCTCCCTGCCCATGGCAGAGGTAGGACTCCTGGGAGGGCCCTGGAGATGCGCCCCAGCTCCATGTGAGAAGACCTCTCAGGCAGAGCCTTCCTATAACCAAGGGGGCAATCTCAGGGGGAAGCACGTATCCTAGATTGTGTAAGCTGGGATTTCTGTCCTGGGTGAAAGCTGGGCACCTGAGTCCCAGTGACACGGGTTAAGAGACCCAGTGCTGAGAGGTGGTGGCTAGGAGGTCAGGCACTAAGGCCCTAGAGATGCCTGGCAGGCTGCAGAAGGCCTGAGGGTTTGTCACAGGTGTGTGTGTGTGGGGTCAAGGAGGTGGCCTGCAGGCTGCCCCAAGCCTGGCTCTGACAGGGACAGGCACGGTGCAGGCAGCATTTCCTGACAGCTGGTCACAGCCCTGGTCATAGCCCTCGGTGCCTAAGGCCTTGGCCCACGGAGACCGTGTTTGCTCCAGATGACAAAATCTTCAGTGCCAGGGAAACCCAGAGCCTGGGTGGGTCTTCAGTATCAGGTGG
>NW_012107297.1:530560-538370 GCF_000951045.1 Mandrillus leucophaeus
GCCACAGCCCCACCCAACAGGCCCAGCTTAGAACATAGTCAAAATGAACATCATCTCGCCCTCTGCTGGCCACTCTGTGGCATTGCCACCTTCGGCAGATGGTGCTGCAAAGGGCCTGCGGTGAGCAAGGATTCTGGAAAAAAAAACACACACACACACACAAAAACAAAAAACGGTGCACAGGAGCAGGCACAGTGGCTGACGCCTGTAATCCCAGCACTTTGGGAGGCCGAGGCGGGCAGATCATCTAAGGTTGGGAGTTCAAGACCAGCCTGGTCAATATGGTGAAACTCCGTATCTACTAAAAAAGTACAAATTAGCCAGGAGTGGTGGTGGGTGCCTGTAATCCCAGTTACTCAGGATGCTGAGGCAAGAGAATCGCTTGAACCTGGGAGGTGGAGGTTGCAGTGAGCCGATATAATGCCACTGCATTCCAGACTGGGCAACAAAAGTGAAACTCTGTCTTGAAAAAACAAAAACAAAACAAACAAACAAAACGGTGCACATAGAATTTCTGCAAATCGAGGCCTGTGTCCCACCAGTGTTAACAGTACTAAGGTTGAGATATCCTCCTCAAGAGCCACCTGGCTGAGGAAGGAGCAGGAAGGACGTTGATAGGGTAGGTGCAGAGCTGCCTCAGCATTTCTGCCAGACCTGCAACTGGAAAGGCTCCAGGTGCACAGAGGGCCAGATGCTGTCCTTTGAGGCCCTTGGGCTGGCTGAAGACACCCCGGGAGAACTTTCAGGTGAGCAGTCCTAGTCCTGCAGAATGGCCTCCAATGGCCTCCACCCTCTGACCTGAGGGCCTCCCCAGCCTCCTCTGCAGGCCTGCCTTCTGCTTTAGCCATGCTGGATGTCAGCCTGTGGCTCAGAACTCACCGTGAGGCAAGTGTCTGGGCCTGTGCTTGTGTGTTTGCCTTTTCAGGCTGCTTTTTTTCCCCCAGTGGGCTTGGGATTCAGCTCAAGAGCGGGAAGTGAGACCAGAACCTCCAAAGCTCTCTGGGAGGCCAGAGCCCGCTTCAGGTTTTCTTTGGCTTGGTCCCTGATGTCACACACACGTCCCCAGGCTGGCCACAGCACACTTTCCCGGGGAGGCTCTGACCTTCCTGGCACAGAAGAGGAAGCCCAGGCTGGAGAGAGGAGAGGCAGGAAAGGGAGGTGAATCTCAAAGTGCAGAGGTCCTGGGGTGGGGATGAGGACTGTGCCTCTGACACATCCGTGGGCTGCTCCCAGAACTCAGCAAGCCCTAAGTTTCTCTGCTGACAAGACCCTGGAGGGGGCCTCGCAGGAAACACGTATGAGGGGCAGGGGAGACTGCCCCCGTCCTAAGTCCCCCAGGCTAGACCATGTTCTGCCTTTCCACATCTACCACCCCTCGTGAGCATGGCACGTGAGTCTCTGCCAGCCACTGCCTGCTCTCTGCCCAGCACCCCCCTTGCCCTTTGCCCTGGAGGCCCTGCCCACTGCGGTGCTAGAGGCTCCTGCATTCCAGTTGTGGCTCAGCCTTTGCCAGTCCTTCTTGGGCTCCAGGACTCTCAGAAGGGAGCAAGGCAGGAACCCCAACCACCTTGCGTTCCCATAATTCAGACAAGTTTCTTAACTTTGGTGGACTTGTGTCCTCTACACCTCCCCCTTTGCAAGCTGGAGACCTTGTTTCTGGAGGGACGGGAAGAGGTAGGCTTCCCAGGCAGAGTGGGAGAAGTTACATAGGTGTGGAGGTCAGAGCAGCAGGACTCTCAGAGTCCTCTCCAGACTCGAGTCACGACCACGCCTTCTCAGAGTCCCACTGCCAAGGTAAAATAATACTAGCCGCCTGTTTACTGAAAACCTACAAAGTGCTAGCCGGGCACGGTGGTTCACGCCTGTAATTCCAGCACTTTGGGAGGCTGAGGTGGGCGGATCACCTAAGGTTGGGAGTTCGAGACCAGCCTGACCAACATGGTGAAACCCCGTCTCTACTAAAAATACAAGAATTAGCCAGGCATGGTGGCCGGCACCTGTAGTCCCAGCTACACGGGAGGCTGAGGCAGGAGAATTGCTTGAACCTGGGAGGCAGAGATTGCAGTGAGCCGAGATCACACCACTGCACTCCAGCCTGGGTGACAGAGCCAGAGCGAGACTCCATCTCAAAAAAAAAAAAAAAAAAACCTACAAAGTGCTTTACCTGCTTTGTCTCATTGAATCTACACAACCCAGTGAGGTATGCGGCATTATCCCCATTTTACATATGAGGAAACTGAGGCTCAGAGAGACTAACTCACCCATGGTCATACAGCCGGTATGGTATGGGGCTGACTTGGGATCAGAGTCTAGTCTACCTGTCTCCACAGGCCATGTCTTATCCCTTTCTTCTCTCCTGCTTCCAGAGGAGGGCCAACTGCCCCTGCCTGTCCCTTCTTTGCATCCCTGCTGCCTTCCCCACCCTATTCCATCTGGCCAATGAACCATCACTGCCTGGCTGCATAGATCAAGGCTTTAGATTGCCTGGGATTCCGTTGAAGGGGCCGAAAGATCTGCTCACTCAAATCCAGGGATCTGCTCTGCTCTGGACACACCTTCAAGTCCAGGGCCAAGTGTCCACAATGACCATGAGGTGACAGGAGTCGGAAAGCCAGAGATTTGAAGGCATGCAGAGGAGGAGGAATCAGTCTACTTACTAGATACATGGGGAGACTGAGCCTCAGAACAGGATAAAGCTTTGCCCAAAGATACACCATATGCCAGTTAGGGGCAGGGTAGGATCTGAGAACAATTCAGGGCTCTCTCACCTGTCCCTTTGCCCACAGTCAGTGTACACACTTGGAAATCTGTAAAAGAACTTGTGTGACATTGGTGACATTTTCTCTTTCTCTGGGTGTCAGCCTCCTCTTCTGGTAAATGTTAAGTGTGAGGTTAGATGGTCCTTAGAAACTATAAGTTTATTACCTTCACTCCCAAGCCTGGGCTGCTCATGGGTCTGTGCCTTTAAGATACATAGGCATGCCTTACATCATATACCCCACAGAACTCCTTCAAACACTGGACACTCATCAGTCCCTGTACTGGCCCCGCATCCCTGCAGATGCGAAACCATGATCGGAGAGAAGCTGGACTCTTCTCCAGGTCACATAGTAGCAGAAGCCCTAGCTCCTACCTCCCAGCCCAGTAGCCTCCTCAATGCATGCAGGGCCATATTTTCCCATGAAGATGTGGGCACTCTGGCCCTGACCACACCCCAGCCAACTCCCTCCCCCACCCCAACCAGCCTCAATACTCACCGAGATGGGGAAATAGTCCTTCATGTACTTCCATATCGCCCAGCACCTGATGGCCTGGACGCGCCGGCCCCCCTGCCGCGGCTTGTCTCGGTCCAGGTACCACCAGGCCGCATATAGTACAGTGAGGAGCCAGAATCTTGTAAACAGGAGGGCTATGAAGCCCACAATGCAGATCTCGGCTGGGGAGGGAAGAAGGAGCTGTCAGGAACAGGATCTGAGAGGAAGGCAGGTGAGATTGCTCAGACTGAGCTCTGCCCATAGGCCCGGCACTAGCAGCGCCGTCCTGTCCAATCCTTGACCCCAGGAGGAAGACAGCAGCTTCCTGATCCTTCAAGGAGGAGAGGAAGGCCTCGAGAGGGACTGTGGCCAGCCCAGTGTCACTGGGAGCACGCGTTGAGCCTAGGTAGGCCTAATACCAAAGCTCACTTTCCCCCACTGCACCAGGCCACCTAATTCACTCCATCTCCCGCCTATCTCCCTTCTCCCCAGGAGAGTTGTCTGTACTTACCAAGTAATCGATGGGGACAACTGGTTGGATAAACTGTTCTGGTTTCCGTCTTTTGGGATCTCAGAGCAAAGGGAGACCCTTTCCTGCTCTCTTTCTGTTCATCCTCTGCCCCATTTTCCCAGAGATAAATCCAGGTAGGTCCCTCCCCTTATTCAAGCCCTTCGTGACTTCCCCATAACTTCAGGCATAGTCCAAGCAGCTCAGCCTGGCCTCCAGGAGCCTCAGAGCTGGCCCTGTCCCTCCCACTCCCGCCTCATGTCTGTGGCCACTCTGAACCACACAGTGTTCTCAAACCCTGCTGAGCTTCAGTGACCAGTGACGTTTGTTATTGAAAGAAGGAGGGACGGAGGAAGAGGCCAGCCCTGGCCACCCCAGAATCAGGGGTGCATCAGGGCTAAGACCAGGCCTCGTGTGGAATTCCCCTCCGACTGATGGTTTCTCAGCCCTTACTGGAGGCAAATGCTTGATTGTTTGGCTCATCTGTGCAAAGGGGGTATACAGGGATGTGTAAAATGTCTAAAAACCCTTAGAACAGAGACACAGCTCAACCAGAAGGGATGCTAGGGCAGGGTCCTGGAGGGCCTGCTTTGCCAAGGGGGAACTTTTTAGCCACAGAATTGTGGGGGAGTTTCTGAGGAAGTACGTGTGTGTGTATGTGGGTGTATGTGTGTGTGAGAGAGAGAGAGAGAGAGAGAGAAAGAAAGAGAGAGACATGGCTACTGACCAATGTGTTCAGAGTGTGTCAACATTTCAACAACCAGGAGAGTGGTATCTGTGTGCAGAACCCCAGCCCTGGAGGCAGCAGTTCCTACCCTGTCTGGTGCCAGCAGATGAAAGGAAAAATCCCATGGACTCCCAGTCATTCTCCCTTCCCAAGCCACAGATCCAGGCCCTCCTTGAAAATGTTACCTTCGGCAGAGCTGTTGTTTGGGCAAGGGTGATCTCTCTGGCCACAAATCAGTGGTGGGGTGGATAAGGGGCCATGCTCATGCCCTCTAGTGTGAGCCCAGCCCAAGGTCCAGGCCAGGTCTGTGCTGAGCAGAGGTCAGCACATTTCTTCATTTCCTTCACTATAGCCCTGCAAGGCTAGCATTGTTGTCCCCAATCTGCAGATGGTGAAGTCGAGGCTTGGAGAGGTCAGGCATGGGCTGGCTAAAGTCACACAACTGGTCAGTTGCCCAGCTGAGTCTGACTCCGGGTTTCCTGGTACCCAGCATGCCCACTCCACAGTCCACTCTCAGCCTGCACTTTCTCCCCGCCCTCCTGTTCTTTCCCTGTTTCTCTCACTTACCCTACTACCAGCCCCAGTTTCCTCCTCCCAGAGAGTACAGAAGGAAATCCCTCCTCTCTGAGCAGGCTGCAGAGCCCAGAACTCTGCCATCACCACGCAGAGGCTTTCCTACACCACCCGGCAGCCTGCAGATTGGTCTCCATCCAAGTGCCAAAGGAGAACCCACAGTGCAATCCAGGAAGAGTAAGTAACCTGCCCAGAGCTGCAGATGGTGACTTCTACCCCACTCCACCACCAAGAAGCCTCTGGGCAGGCCCAGGAGTTCTCTCTGGGCAGGGGCTCTGAGCGCAACAAAGCCCCCTTTAGGATAAGTGTCTTCCCACCATCAATGTGCTGTGTGCACCTGGTGTGGCTGCTCTGCCTCACCTGAGTGCGGTGGTCTCCCATCCCACAGTGCAGCCCAACTTACCCAGAGCCAAGAACGAGAAGACAAACTGTAGGACAGCAAGTGTCTGCAGCCTGCGCTCCCATGGCACAAACAAGGGCGCGAACTCTACCATGCTGGAGGGTCAGCCTGAATCCCGCGGGTTCTGTGAGCTCTGCTGTGGTCTGAGGCACCCACAGGTTTTTGTTCCTGCCCCAGGCTGTAGAAGCTGGCAGGGAGAGTGCCACACCCAGCCCAGCCCAGCCCCAAGGCCTCCTTGCCCCTGCTGAGGCAGGAACTTCTATCCTACAAGAAACCTTTGAATCTACCTGCTGGAGCCTGGCTAAGGAAGGAGGAAGAGAAGGGGTTGTATAGCCTTTATCAGCCTTCTCAGGCAACACCTTATCTGCATGGCTACCTTTCCCTGATCGCTTAAATCTTGTCTTTCCTATAACTAGACAGGTGAAGCCCCAAGCATATGCAATCTCGCCCCCTTCCCACCTATTCAATGACTTGGCCCCAAGGTCAATGGATAAGACGACCTTGTCCTATCCATTGTTCCCCCTCCACACATATGCTGTACTAACTCCTACCTAAAAATCCCCACCCACACTGTGTCCTCCACCTCCTGCCCCGTTTTTCTGCTCACTCACACAGCAAACTCTTGGAAGAGCTGTCTTTCATGCCTTCCCGTCCTCACCTCCCATCTGTGGTACCACAAATAGTGGTCCACACTTCAGGTATCACCCTTCCACAAAAATGCCCTTGGCAAGTTCCCTAGTAACCTCCACGTTGTTAAATCCAGTAATCAATTCTCACATCTCATCCTGACCTATTGGCGGCATTAGATACGGTTGATCACTCCCGTGTCTTTGAAACCGCTTGGCCTTTGGACACTATGCTCTCCCAGTTTTCCTCCTAGCTCTCTGGCTGCTCCTTCTAGGTCTCCTTTGTGCCTCTCATCTTTCACCAGGCCAGCTGTTAGAGTCCCCCTCCTCCACTCCATCCTCCGGACTTCTCTTTTCTCTCCAGTTCCTGCTCTGTGAGATCTCATCCAGGCTCACACCTGGCATTCTATTTACACAGCAAACACTTCCAAATCTGCATCTGCGGCTCTGCTCCCTGGGGCTCTCAACTTGAATCTCTAGGTGGTTCCTTGACATCTTCACTCAAATGCCTGATAGGCACCTCCACTGTAGCGTGTCTAAAGCTGAACTTGATTCCCTCCCCCACTTCCCTCCGGCCCCTCTGACTCCTCCTCTGCTCTTTCCTATCTCAGTAAAGGGTAACGCCCATTTACCCAGTTGCTCAGGCCAAAACCTGAGTCACACTAGATCCCTTCTATTCTTCTCCATCCACCTCTATCAGTCACCATGTCCTATCAGTTCTTCTAAATCCCTCCCTCTAAATGTGAACTTCAAATTGACGTATATCATACATACGGAAAAATGCACAAATCCTAAGTGGACAGAGGAATGCCTTTTCACAAAGTGAAAGTTATCACCACTCTGATCCACAAACAGAACTTATCTAGCACCCCTTCTGGCCTTGCCAGGCACTGCTCTCCTCCCTGTAGCTCAGCACCATCCTCATCTCTGTTCTTGAACTTTATGAAAAGTGAATCATTTAGTGTGTACTCTTTTGAGACATCATGTGTGTCTGTATTGCCTTTGTTTTCATTGCTGTTTAGCATTCCATTGTGTGAATATGCCACAAAGTGTCCATTTGGCTGCTGACAGGCATTTGGGTTGTCACCTGTTTCTGGCTATTATGAATATTGCTGCCATGAACATTCCTGTACATGTCTTTCAGTATACATCTGTACACATTTCTGTTGGGTGTGTGCCTGGAAATAGAATTGATGGGTCTCATGGTATATAGCCATAGAGTTTTCCAAAGTGATTGTACAATCTATACTCCCACAAGCCTTATATAAGAATTCTGAGTTCTGAATTGTGGTGGGTGTGTAGTGGTCCTTCATTGTGGTTATAGCATTTTCCTAACAACTAATAAATATAAGCACATTTTAATATGCTTACTGCCCATTGGATGTCAGTTTCTATGACCTTGTTCTAGTGTTTTGTTGATTTCAGTCTCTTGAACTGAACAGCTGCTGCCTACCTCCACAGCCAGCCTCTTTTATAGGCTGGCTCTGTCTTCCTTATTGGCCTCTCCGTTTACTTTCTATCCACGTTCTCCTCTCCACAATTTCAACACAGCAGGAGAACCCGCTGGGATTATGAATATGTGAATGTTCAAGTTTGGGAGTAAAGCCAAACTGTCTTCCAAAATAATAAAATAATACATCAGTGTACAGTCTCCCCAGGAATCCAGAGCCCCCCACCCCCACAGATCCGCTCTGACCTTGGTGTGGTCAGACTGTCTTCCAA
>NW_012107297.1:539740-542758 GCF_000951045.1 Mandrillus leucophaeus
AAAAAAAAAAAAAAAAAAAAAAATTGAAGTTTTGTTTTTTATATGTAAATCCTAATTCATCTGGATGTTTAGATAGCATGAGTTAGGTTCCAATCTTAGCTTTTGACATGTGGATAAGCATTTGTTTTCAATCTCTTTGTTGAACACTCCCTCCATTCCCCACGATATGTTATGCCACCCTAGTCATGTGAGACAGTTCTACGGATGCGTGGTCTGTATCTGGGCTTTTATTCTCTCCTGTTAGTCCTCTTATCTATCTCTGCCAGCACCACACTGTTTTTAAGAGCCCTCAGCCAAATTAGAGTTCCAGTACCGGAGCAGCTAGCAACACTGCCCGAGCGGGGTGGAGGTTTACAGTATGTTTTCCACAGGATACTCCTTTTCCCTGGGGGACAGCCTAATGCCTAGTCGTCCAACCTACAACCAGGGAGTCCCTCACACAGGAAGCTTGCTTATAGTGGCAGATGCTCTGGATTCAGAAAAGGTTGTGTAAAAAAAGTTAAAAAGAAAAGGAAAATATATTGGCAGATGCCCTGGTGGTTCTTATCAGATCTGTGTCCAATTTGTGTCTGCCTGACCATTACTTGGACTCTGGGAGCCATCGAGGTAGTCTCTGGTTCTTCAGATAGAGGGTGCAAATTTAATACACCCCACAGTAAAAAATATGTTCACTAACTTATTACTTATGAATCCTGGACAGGGAAGGTGCCGTGAGTCAGGAAGGCAGTGCTCCATCCTGGGGTCATGAATGCAAAGTCAGGAAGAGAGAGAGAGAAAGAGAGAAACCCCACAACTAACGGTAGATATAAGGGAATGGGGTGTGAGTCACTTAAAGTTTGCAGGCAAATACCTGAATTGTCCCTTTAAAGGAATCAGTGGCAAAGCAGAAAGCCCATTGGGCTGGACTGGAGAGATGCCTCTAAGTTCCTAACTCGGGGCCCCTGTTTGAGACATTTGGCTGTGCCGGTCTATTTCTATGACTAGACAGCAACCTTTTCTGTGTGTTCCTGTTATAACTGACCCTGTGATGCCTGGGCATTTGACCTCGTGTTTGGTGACGAGTACTGTTTAAATAGTGGAGACATTGAAGGCTACTGGAGAAATGTGGGCCAGGCATGGAGCAAGGCATTTGATGAGCATCACTGAACACACAAAAGATGTGGAGGCACCACTGTGACCTGAAACCCCATTCACAGGCATCCACTCCACTGCGTGGGGTTGAGCCAAGTAAATAGAGCAACTCTTCATCTTGGGCAGAGTAGGAACGTTGTTGTAAACCCGGGTAAGGTTACACAATGCCTGTTATCTGTTGCGCCATTGCTTCTAGATTGGCTTTCCCCAGGCTAGAATTTTGTTGAGGTATAGAGCTGTGTGGCGGTGTACCTTTGAGCAGACAGCAAGGAGTATACCAAGATCAGGGGCTAAGCGGGCAGTCAGTACAGAAAGAAAAGCAAAAATACCCAGTGTCCATTTGTGTTTTAGCAGAGCCAGTCCATGGGCATTACTGGAGTGCAGGTTTAGTGCAAGGAGCAAAGCCATCTGTGGCACCAGGGGCAAAGCTATCTCCAGCATCAAGGTCTTGGGTTCAGGCGTGTCATCTGAGGCAATGTCACCTTCAGTGGTGAATTATAGGGCAAAGGTAATATCATCTGAGATGTGGGACAGGTGTGTCCTTTTCATGGGACCTACTCGAGTTAATGTGGGCCTGAGCACTGGTCATAATTGGTTAAAACAGTGGTCTGCTGAAGGTTTTGGGCCTCTGGTTGTAACCAATGAAAGCAGCCAAGGCAGTAGGGATAAGACCAGCCATCAACAGGACAGTGTGCGGCTGCAGCTGACAAGGTTTATTTTGAGTGGAAGTTTGGGTTCAAATGGGTCCCCTATCAGAGGAGCAGCTGCCTGGTCTAGGGGACAATCTATGATGATGAGTCCCAGGAGAATATGCATCTTTAATCTGGCTCCTAACCCTTGAGGGATGGGGGCGAGATTGAAATTCATAAAAAATAGGTTAAGACCTGGGGTAAACTCAAGATCTTTAGTTTATTTATTGTATTGGAATTTGAAAAGAAGTTGTTTGAGGACATCATTAAAGCAACCATCGGGACCTATCAGGGACATGAAGGTTATATCGGATACCTCCTCTGGAAGCCCAGCATAGTGTATTCTAAGGAGTGAGATGTGTGCCTTCATAACTATTAGTAATGTCTCTAACTCTGAAAGAAACAAGCAGTGAACTAGCAAGGCCTTGCAACATGGAGTTATGTGATTTTGATTTATAATTTGGATGTCTGTGAAATAAGAGATTCCCAGGGTTTATTCTTTTTTTACCTTTATGGGAACAATTTTTAGGTAATGGCCCAATAATTAACAATGAATGTGAAGATGAGACCATTTGTTGGCCAGGACAGCCAGTGATAGGATGACTTGCTGAAGTTTGACCAAGTATGTTTTTTCTTGGGTCCTGTCCTTCATCATCCCAGCTAAGGGATGGAAAGTAACAGCTCTCCACTAAGCTGCATCACGTGTGATGGCTAATGATGCCGCCGTTCCCACAGTCCATGAACTCCCATTCCTGTTCATTCAGTTAATACCAAAGGGCTTCCCAGGTAGCCAAGTGGTCTGGGGAGGGGTGACCTCCTCCAGCACCCTGGCATCTGGCAAGGGACCAAGAGAATGAGGAGGCCAATCCCTCCTGCAGGTGGAATATCCCAGAGGGCCCAGGGTTGGCTCCATCCTGTCTTAGGGAGGCCTTGGTAGCCAAGCTGAGCTTGTGGGGAGATGTTCCCATAACTCAAAGCATAATGGGCAACTGGGTAGGGAGGGTCACAGGCTCAGGGTCTGTGACAGCCTCTATGTCCAAAACAGCTCATAGGTAGCCAGTCATTTGCTGTTTTAATGGTGTATAGCCTGAGGCCAAGAGGGACAATATCTTGCATCAGAAGCCCTGAAGCAACTAATGACCATCGTAAGTGAATCAGAGACTCCAGGAGGTATTACAGGAGCTTACCAAAGGTTTAC
>NW_012107297.1:544653-545998 GCF_000951045.1 Mandrillus leucophaeus
AAAATAATACATCAGTGTACAGTCTCCCCAGGAATCCAGAGCCCCCCACCCCCACAGATCCGCTCTGACCTTGGTGTGGTCAGACTGTCTTCCAAAATAATACATCAGTGTACAGTCTCCCCAGGAATCGAGAGCCCCCCACCCCCATGGATCCGCTCTGACCCTTGGTGTGGTCAGACTTCTTTTCCAGCTAGGGTATGAAATGAGACCAAGTTTTACTCTTGATTTGCATTTCCTTACCATTAATTTTTTTTTTTTTTTTTTAAACTGAGTCTCGCTCTATCGCCTGGGCTGGAGTGCACTGGCACGATCTCAGCTCACTGAAACCTCTGCCTCCCGGGTTCACGCCATTCTCCTGCCTCAGCCTCCCAAGTAGCTGGGCCTCCAGGTGCCCGCCACCACGCCCAGTTAATTTTTGTATTTTTAGTAGAAACGGGGTTTCACCATGTTGGTCAGGCCGGTCTCAAACTCCTGACCTCAGGTGATCTGCCCGCCTTGGCCTCCCCCAAAGTGCTGGGATTACAGGTGTGAGCCACCATGCCTGGCCTACACTAATGTTGAACATCTCTTTTTTTATGGGCATTTCCTCTTCTGTGAAAAGCTTGGTTTTCATTTTTGCCCATTTCTCGGGAGTGTAGCTTGTGCTTTTCATAATCATTTGTACTTCTTTATGTACTCAGGATATTAACCCTTTGGGGTGGCATATATATTGTAAATCTCTTCTCCCAGTTTCCAGCTGGTCTTTTTTTTTGAGACAGCGTCTCACTCTGTTGCCAGGCTAGAGAGAAGTGGCGCGATCCCGGCTCACTGCAGCCCCCAACTCCCAGGTTCAAGTGATTCTCCTGTCTCAGCCTCTCAAGTAGCTGGCCTTACAGGTACCCACCACTATGCCCAGCTAATTTTTGAATTTTTAGTAGAGATGGAGTTTCACCGTGTTGCCCAGGCTGGTTTCCAACTCCTGACTTCAAGTGATTCACCCTCCTTGGCCTCCCAAAGTGCTGGGATTACAGGCATGAGCCACTGTGCCCAGCCCTAGCTTGTCTTTTAAGATGTCCTTTGATGAACAAACATTTTAAATTTCAATATAGTCATATTTTCCAGTCTTTTATAAAATACACATTGTTTGGTCGGATTTAGGAAATCTTATCTTACTTATACATTTCATTAAAAATTTTGAAGTTTTAGGTCAGCCCAGTGGCTCACACCTGTAATCCCAGCACTTCGGGAGGCTGAGGCAGGTGGATCACGAAGTCAGGAGATCGAGACCATCCTGGCTAACACAGTGAAACCCCGTCTCTACTAAAAATACAAAAAATTAGCCAGGCGTGGTGGCGGGCGCCTGTAG
>NW_012107297.1:551988-569486 GCF_000951045.1 Mandrillus leucophaeus
CATAATGGGCAACTGGGTAGGGAGGGTCACAGGCTCAGGGTCTGTGACAGCCTCTATGTCCAAAACAGCTCATAGGTAGCCAGTCATTTGCTGTTTTAATGGTGTATAGCCTGAGGCCAAGAGGGACAATATCTTGCATCAGAAGCCCTGAAGCAACTAATGACCATCGTAAGTGAATCAGAGACTCCAGGAGGTATTACAGGAGCTTACCAAAGGTTTACAGTGAAGGAGTTTTTTGAGGTCACACACAGGAGTGCCTGTTGATTTTAACTTAGCAGTAAAATTTGTCAATGAGAAATGCGTTTGCCACCAGAGCCCAAAAGTATTAAGAAATACTGGGCTTAAATGTCTTAAATGTGTGTATCAAATGCATTTCCTTGGAGTGGGACGTCCTCAATGCAACGTCATATCTGTGCCCCTGGAGAAGGCAGTTGTCATTAAGATCTTGTCTGCAAAGATTGTGCATGGTGACAAAGCTGTGGAGCTCCCCCATGGGTACCCTGGAAAGGTGTATTGTGTCCCCTCAGCAGTGCAGGCAAACTGCAGCTGAGAGGCTGTTGGAATAGGCACTAAACAGACAAGGTTAGCCAAATATATAAGAGCAAAGTATTTATCACTTGTTGATTGAATAGAATCAGCAACTTAAATAATATTAAGGAGGCCGTGATGGATGGGACCAGGGTGTTAAGACTGTAGTCATCCATCATAAAGTGCCCTTATGTTTTAGGTGTCACATACGCCTTAGGAGAGGCAACCTATGGGTGTCACTGGAGTGGAGGTTTAGTGTAAGTGTCCAGGCTACATTGATATACATTACATATATAATATATATACATATAATACATATATGTTCCATGAATACATATAAATTCTTCTATATACATTATACATACATGATTGCATTATATATACATTATATAGTCATCTTAAATTTCAAAAACATTTTTCTTGGAATATTGGAATTCACTGAATGCAACTCATTTTGAGGAAAAGCATATATGAATAAAAATGAAAGATTAAGAAAGAATGAATTAAATTCCTAGGTTATAAAATCTAGAAAAAGAACAACAAAGAAACTCAAAAGAAAGCCCAAGGAAGAAAGTAATAAATACAAAAGCAGAAATTAATGGTAGAGATGAGAAAACAAAGATATAATTAACAGATTACATTAAAAATGAAATACACAAACTACTAGCTAATGTTATCACAAAGAGACAAATCACATGTACAAAAAATAAAAAACGAGAATGAATGAAATGTTGAAACAAAAGAAATTTCTAAAAACCGTTAGAAACTAGAACTACTTTGTAAACTTCTATACAAACAAGTTGTAAACTAAACTGAACCAATTAAAGATAGAATACTTAAACAGGTTAATTACCATAGCAGACTCAGAGAAAGTTATCAAGGAATTATTCCACAAAAAAAGCACCAGGCACAGACAGTTTCACAGGTGAATTTCAGCAAATCTGGAAAGATTAGATAGCCCCAGTGCTCCGTAAATCAATTCAAAGGTCTTAAATTCAGGAACAATTTCTAATTTCTTTCTTATGTAGCAAGTATAACATTGATATTTATACTCAATTTTAAAAAGCAGAGCAAAAAAAAAAGTACACATTTATCAAATTATTTATGAGTATTGATGAAAAATATTTAAATAAAATGTTTAGAAATCTTATATTAGAAAATATTAGAAAATGGAATCCAACATCAAGTTACCATACACCATGAACAGGTAGGATTAAGGAAGCCATTAATATAATACAAAGGATTAGTCAATTTAAGGAGAAAATCATATTAGTATCTCCATAGATGCTGGAGAAGCTGTTGACAAAACTTAACACAGAGGGAAATTAATGGGTGTTTTCTCAACATAATAAAATATACATACCCTGTTCCTAAAGCTAGATTTTTTTTTTTTTTTTTTTTTTTTTTTGAGATGGAGTCTCGCTCTGTTGCCAGGCTGGAGTGCAGTGACGTGATCTCGGCTCACTGCAACCTCTGCCTCCCGGATTCAAGCAATTCTCCTGCCTCAGCTTCCCGAGTAGCTGGGATTACAGGCATGTGCCACCACACCTGGCTAATTTTTATATTTTTAGTGGAGACAGGGTTTCACCATGTTGACCAGGTGTGTCTCAAACTCCTGCTAAAGTTAGAATTTGAATGGGGAAATACTAGAGGTGTTTCTGCTAAGTACAGGAAGAAACAAAGAGGCCCTCTACTATTCAATGTCGTGCTGGAGATATTAGGCAAAGCAGTCAGAAAAATCAATAAGAAACAAGAATTTGGGGGAAAGGAGTAAATTTATCCCTTGCAGATGATATGATTGCATACCTGGAAAGCCCTAGAGAATGAATGGTAAAATTAACCAGATAATGGAAAATTCAGTGAAGTAGCAGGATATAAAATTAACATACAAAAATTAATAGCCTCAGTATACACAAGCAATGTCTAGTTAGAGAATATAATGAAGGAGAAAACTCTATTTATATAGCAACAAAGAAGATGAACTACTTAGGAATAAACGTAATAAGAAATATGCAAAACCTATATAAGAAGAACTTTAAAACACTCCTGGAAGATGCTCAAGTAGAAGTGAAATAAACGAAAAGACATCACTTGTTCCTGTTTAGGATGTCTCAACTCATAAAAATATAAGTTCCTTCTTACTTAATTTGTAAATTTAATGCCATCCCAGTAAGAACACCAAAAAACTTTTCCTTTGAGACAGAGTCTCACTCTGTCACCCAGGCTGGAGTGCAGTGGTGTGATCTTGGCTCACCGCAACCTCTGCCTCTCGGGTTCCAGCAATTCTCCTGCCTCAGTCTCCTGAGTAGCTGGGACTACAGGGGTGCGCAGCACCACACTCAGCTAATTTTTATATTTTTTAGTAAAGTCTGGGTTTCACCATATTGGCCAGGCTGGTCTCAAACTCCTGACCTCATGATCTGCCCGCCTCAGCCTCCCAAAGTGATGGGATTACAGGCCTGAGCCACTGTGTCCGGCCACCAATAAACTTTTTAATGGAACTAAACAAGTTGATACTGAGCATTATATGGAAAAATAGGTATGAAGGATTAGCCAGGAAAACATTAAAGACAGCATCTTCCATATGAGGCTCAGTATCAACTTGTCTGGTTCCACAAAAAAAAGTTTATTGGTGTTTTTGTTGGGGTTGCATTAAATGTATAAATTAAATAAAGAGGAATTGACTTTTGTATATATTGATCTTGTGTCCTGGGACCTTGCCATTTTTACTTCTGTTGGGAATAGGCCCCCCAAATCTGGCCATAAACTGGCCTCAAAGCTGGCCATAAACAAAATCTCTGCAGCACTGTAACATGTTCATGATGGCCATGACAAAGGTTATGGGTTTACGGCAATGAAAACAAGGAACACCTGGCCCACCCAGGGCGCCGCTTAAAGGCATTCTTAAACCACAAACAATAGCGTGAGCGATCTGTGATTTAAGGACATGCTCCTGCTACAGATATCTAGCCAGACCCATCCCTTTATTTGGCCCATCCCCTTGTTTCCCTAAGGAATACTGTTAGTTAATCTATAATCTATAGAAACAATGCTTATCACTGGATTGCTGTTAATAAATACGTGGGTAAATCTCTGTTCCAGGCTCTCAGCTCTGAAGGCTGTGAGACCCCTGATTTCCCACTCTACACCTGTATGTTTCTATGTGTGTGTCTTTAATTCCTCTAGCGCCGCTGGGTTAGGGTCTCCCCCACCGAGCTGGTCTCGCAACTTCTTAGTTCCAGGAGACTTTTTGCAGATTCTTTGGGTTTTTTTTTTTTGTTTTTTGTTTTGTTTTTTTTAACATAGACAGTGATGTCACCTGTGAGTAAAGACAGTTTTATTTCTACCTTCCCAATCTGTATAGCTTTTATTTCTTTTCATATGTTTTATTGCACTAGATGGTAAGAGATGACATCCTCGCCTGGTTCCCAAGCTTAAGGGGAAAGGATCCAGTTTCTCACCATTAAGCATGATGTTAACTACAGATTATTTGTAGACCTCCTGGCAAGACCTTCTGGTTTGGCATATAGTAGAGAATGTATTGAATGAATGCATGCATGCATGAATGAATGAATGGATGAATGGATGAATGAAAGTATCTGGAACATAAAGCGGTGGGGGAGTGGGAGAAGACAAGCATGGAACTAAAAACTAGGAATTAAATTAGGCCCAGTTTTTATTTATTTATTTTTTTTTAATTTAAAAGTAAACTTTAATGTCGAAAATGCAAACTTGGGGAGGATAGAAAGATCATACAGAAGTCATTTCCTGTGAAGGGGAAGATTGGGAGAGATTAAGGGATATAGTCCTGGGTGACCAGGAAGAGAAGCAAGAGTCCACCCCTCAACATGTTGGGTTCAGGGGAACCTGGAGGGTTGCACAGCGGCTGGGCAGAGGCGCTCCTCACTAGGCCCAGTTTTTAAAGGTCTTGAATGTCTCAGAGCTCTCGGCCAACAGGCTGAATCATCTAACAAGAAATAACCAAATGAACCTGAGACCAAAGCTGATGGGTGTCATACAGAGGACCACATTAGCCACTGGGTGCTGGGTGCCCACCTCTGCTGGCAAGGCCTGGCCTGCCCTGGTGGCCTCTTGCCCTTAGCAAAGAATGAAGAGGACCTTTTCTTTTTGACAGTTTGGCCCTAAGGGTCCAGGATTTCTGTATGTGCTACTGGCTTTAGGCCGGGCACAGAAGAATGACAGGTCCCTGTTCTGCTTCTCATTCCCTAGGTGACCTTGAGGAAGCACAGACCCTCTTCGGGCTGGTTTCCACATCCATAGACTAGGGATGGGAGAGAATTAAAGGGGAAAGAACTAGCATTAAGGGCCTACTGTGAGTTGTTCTTTATATTAATACTTCTTAAAGCGCTAGCATTTTTGAGTGTCTACTGTTAAGTAGGCAACCTATGTGTATTATTTCATTTAATTCTCAAAGCAGCCTTCTCAGGTGGGTGCTGTTGGAATCACTAGCTGGCACGTATACCAACTGACATGTCATGTACCTCTCACAACAACCCTCCAACGTAGGTGTTAGTCCCGCCAGGCTCTGGGAAGTGAAGCCGCGAATCTAAGGTCTCGCAGTTAATAGACGGCCGAATTTAGGTTCTGTTTGGGCCTTTTTACCCCAACGCTTGCTTTCCCCTCATCATACTCTCCCTACACGATTATGACTGTTCTCCTTTGTTGCCCAGCCCATGAAATCCTCAGGCTCCAGGACCCCATGTCCTCAATGTGAGAGACAGAGCCTCGCGCAGCGCAGGTGGGAGAGACGTTTGGAAGAAGGATCCAGCAGTAGGAGGGGAATGAGAGGGAGGAGAGGAGAAGGAGTTGAGGCAGGCAAGCGCCCGCGGTCAGGAACTGCTCCCTCTGGTGGCCATTCTGAGAAGCTGCGGACAAGGTGGAGTTGGTGCCCAGCGTGGGGCGGGCTTGGGCTCAGGAGAAGCCTGGCAAGGGCCCGAGCTATGAGGGAATCACCCACCGAGGTAGTTAAAGGCTCTAGTTCTGCTGCCTTTGGCTGGAGGAGAGTTAAGTCTGTCCCTATCCAGGACTTGTCAGGATGGAGAATTCTGAGCTTTGCTCGGACTCCATCAGCTATTGAGCCCCCGTCCCTGGTCAGGCATGCCTTGGAGTGTGTCCAATGAGGAGTTATTGTCTCATTTGACGGAGGAGGAAGCAAACTCAGAGGTATTAAATCGCTCCAGCTCACCACAGTAAAGACCCCTTTTTTTATCTGCTTTTTGTTTGTTTGTTTGTTTTAATAAGACTGTTTTGAACCCACCTAGTCCCTGGCCCTCTTCTCTCTTTATTTGCCCTCTCTCCCTGGGTGATCTTGCTCGTGACATGGTTTTAAAACCCATCTGCGCACAATGCCTCCCAAGTTTAGATCTCCACCCCTCACCCTCCTCTGGGCTCCAGACTGTCAACTGGGTATCTTCACTTGGGTAGCTCCGAGGCACCTCAAATCCAACATGTTCAGGGGCAGACTCTTGCTTCTCTTCCTGGTCACCCAGAACTATATCCCTTAATCTCTCCCAGTCTTCCCCTTCACAGGAAATGACATCATCCTCCAGCCAATTACTCAAGGCAGAAACCCAGGAAACATTCTAGATTCCTCCCTCACCTACACCTTCATCTTCAAACCATGAACAGGTCCTGTTGCTTCTAGTTCCAAAATATATCTTGAACGCATCCACTTCTTCCCATCCGTTTTCCTTCTCCAAGTCATCCTCACCTGCAGGGACTATTGCAATAGCCTTCATGCTAATGTTTCTACCTCTCTTTTTTTTTTTTTTTGAGACAGGGTCTTGCTCTGTCACCCAGGCTGGAGTACAGTGGCTCCATCTCGGCTCACTGTAACCTCCACCTTCCAGGTTCAAGTGATTCTCTTGCCTCAGCCTCCTGAGTAGCTGGGACTACAGGTGTGGGCCATCATACATGACTAATTATTTGTCTTTTTGGTAGAGACGGGTTTTCACCATGTTGGCTAGCCTGGTCTCAAGCTCTTGACCTCAAATGATCCTTCTGTCTCAGCCTCCCAAAGTGCTGGGATTACAGGCCTGAGCCACCGCACCCAGCCTCCTACCTCTCTTATTGATTTATTCATTCAACAAATCATTGATGAGCACATGCTGCTTACCAGGAACTGTCCTGGACAGTGTGGAAACAGCAGATGCAAGATTGCCCTCTGGCCTCTGCCGGTCTATTCTCCAAACAATGGGCTCGTTACTATTCTCTGTGAGTGTGTGTTTTAATTATGCAGTTTCTCTGCTCAACACCTATATGATGACTTTCAACTCTTCACTGTGGCCCAAAGTGCCTGGGTGATCTGGTATTTCCAGCAGCTTCTCCCTCCAAGCCTCTCCTCTTCTCCATCCATGTTCACTGGGCTTTAACCACATTGCCTTCTTTTCATCCTTCTGATTCCTCAACTAGGCCACATTCCTTGCCAGTCACCTGAGAGCCTTTGCTCATGCTGTTCCTTTGGCCTGAAGCTTCCTTTCCTCTCATTCTATGTGCTGCCAACTCCTCCTTCAGGTCTTGGTTTTTTGTTTTGTTTTGAGACGGGGTCTCACTCTGTCACTCAGCTAGAGTGCAATGGCACGATCTCGGCTCACTGCAACCTCTGCCTCCCGGGTTCAAGCAATTCTCCTGCCTCAGCTTTCCGAGTAGCTGGGACTACAGGTGCATGCCACTACACCCAGCTAAATTTTTTTGTTGTTGTTGTTTTATTTTTAGTAAAGACGGGGTTTCACCATGTTGGCCAGGCTAGTCTTGAACTCTTGACTACTGGTGATCCACCCACCTCGGCCTCCCAAAGTTCTGGGATTACAGGCATGGGCCACCCCACCCAGCCCAGGTCTTGTTTTAAATGACACCTTCTCTGAACACCCTATTTCCTCTCTTTGCACCCTATTTCCTCCACAGCCCTTATCTATTACGGTAGATGGTAAACTCCTTTAGGGCAGGAAACAGGATTATGTAATTCACCAATCTGTCCTCACACCTCAGGTGTGCTTGTTGAATAAAGGAACTCAGAACTAAGTCTATCTCTTCCCACTATAACCCTTCTGAGAGCTGAAGCTGAGGTTTCTTTTCTTCTGGCGGAACACCCATGCAGTAGCCTGGCCTACGCAGCACTGCTCAAGCTGTGTTCTGTGAAACGTTGTTAACTTGGTGAATGAAATTTAGAATGAAATTTAGAGCTTCACAGTATCCAGCATGGGATTAGACTCTGAGAAGTCCTGCTGCAGGGAGCCCATTTAGCTCGGTTCAACCCAGACATTCCCAGCCTTGTTTTTCTAACTACTGGGATACAATTTAATGGGAAACTAGACAATCCCTAAGCTCAGGAGCTGTGGCCATTCTGTCCAGGAATTGCTAGAGAGTCAGCCTTGAGGCCGGGCACGGTGGCTCACACCTGTAATCTTAGCACTGTGGGAGGCCGAGGCGGTGAATTACGAGGTCAGGAGTTCAAGACCAGCTTGGCCAATATGGCGAAACCCTGTCTCTACTAAAAAATACAAAAATTAGCCGGGCGTGGTGGCGTGTGCCTCTAATCTCAGCTACCTGGGAGGCTGAGGCAGGAGAATCATTTGAACCTAGGAGGGTGGAGGTTGCAGGGAGCTGAGATCACACCACTGCACTCCAGCCTAGGCGACAGAGCGAGACTCCATCTCAAAAAGAAAAGAGAGAGTAAGCCTGGAGTGGCAGTGAAGCCTGAGCCTTGGGTTAGACAGGGTCCTGGATTGAATGTGGCTCTCCATGCCCTGGTGATGATGACTGTGCTAGTGCCCATGGTCAGCTGAATAAAGCCCCCAAAGACGTTCGTGTTTGAATCCCCAGGACCTGGGAATGATGCTTTGTATGGCAGGAGAGATTTTGCAGGTGTGGCTACATGAAAGAGTTTGAAATCATCATGGATTAGCCTGCAGGAGCTGGATGTGCCCAGTGTAATCACACCATCCTTATAAGAGGGATGCAGAGGGTCAGGGTCACAGGAGAAGGTCCTCACCAATCTGATGTATGAGGAACATGGAAGAAGGGGCCTCAGCCAAGGAATATGGCAGCCCCTGGAGACTAAAAGAGGCAAGAAAACAGAGGCTCCTCTCAGAGCTTCCAGAAGGAACCAGGCTTGCTGATACCTTGACCCTAACTAGCCCTGTGAAACTGTTTCAGACTTCCGACCTCCAGACCTTCAGAGAATCAATGTGAATTGTTTCAGGCCACTTGGTTTGTGACTATTTGTTGTGCCTGCCGTGGGAAGTGAAGATAGCACCTCACAGGGGCTCATGATGTCTTGGTTCTAAAGTTTGTCTTTTCTTTCACTCTCTTCAACAGCCATGACCAATCGTCTGTGCTCCTCTCTCTGTGCCTAACGTTGTCATCTCCCATATGCACCACCAGCCCACCTTTTGAGAAAGAATTCAAACTTCACTTCCTGGCCAGGCTGGTCTCGAACTCCTGACCCGAAACCACACTTCCTTCATAAGGTTTGCTGTGACCCCACCACACCCACCAGGTAAAAGTAGAAACCCACAGTACTCAAAGTGGGGAACCCTTCCCACCCCATATTCGAGCCTTATTCCCCACCAGACTGCATATCCAGGGAGGTTTGTGGATGATGTAAATGGAAGGTGTAGAAGGTGAAGGCCCAGGGTGGAAAGGGCTCTGCCTCTGGGCCTCCAATGAATCAGGCCTGTGCTCTGTCTGACCTGGAGAGTGTCCTCATCTGTGCCCTCACCTTGGGTCCGCCTTGTGAAGCCAACATGCCACTTTGCCTCCTGGACCATTTCCCCTGGATGTCTCACAAGCCCTTCAGGCCTACCATACCCCAAACTGACATTAGCATATACCAAACACGTGCCCCTCCTCATTCCCTGGTTCCTGTGGGCACCACCGCCTGCCCCTGCCCCAACCCAGGACTCTGACATCATCCAAGCCTCTCCCTTCTCCTTCACCTCACACTCTCTGTTCTTTACAAAGTCCCATTATTTCCGCCTCAGACACATCTCTCAAATCCATCTTCTTTTCTGTGTCTCCACTATCTGTGCTGCAGGCCAGACCACCATCACCTCTCACTGGACCCTGCTCCGGCCACCTCCCTGATCTTTCTGCCTCTGGGCTCGCTCCATGCAGCCCCTTCTCCACACAGCAGCAGCCAGAGGCAGTTTCTGGAGCCCACAGCTGAATGCGTTGTTCTCCTTGCTCAGGCAGAGAAGAGGGCAGATGGGGCTTTGGTCTCCTGTGTGTAGCCAGAGGGACTGCCTTGCCCGTCACCATCTCCAGTAGTTCCTGACACCATAGCTGCTGATGGCAAATGCCCCCAGCCCCAGCCATGCCCCAGCCCCCTGCATTGAGAGACCCAGCTCACCCAGAGGGCAGCTACAGCCTCCTTCATCCACAGCCGCTGCTGTGACTCAGAGGGACCTTGTCCTGGAAGGCCAGTGGAGCCCTTCTGAGGCCTTCACAGGCCCAGTGTCCATCCTGGTCATGACATGTGTAATAACACAGCTCTTGCATTAAATACTATTTATTGCAGAAGCAGTTTTTTTTAAGTTTGTTATAATTTTGAATTTTGTGAAGAGTAAATTATTCATTTTGTTTTTTAACTTGAATTTATGTATTATACCTAAGTAAGAACTGATCTGGGCTACGCTTGACTAGTTGGTATAATACCACATCGGTAGACATTTAATTAAACATGTATTAATTTTAATGATGTTGTTTTCTGCTCACATGTTAGCATCAATATTTTTTTAATGAAGGCTTGAATATTTGTGTAAGTTCTTGAAAAATGTATGGGCCCAAAGCCATGAAGCTATTTTTTTTTCGTTTTTTGAGACGGAGTCTTGCTCTGTCACCCAGGCTGGAGTGCAGTGGCTGGATCTCAGCTCACTGCAAGCTCCGCCTCCTGGGTTCACGCCATTCTCCTGCCTCAGCCTCCTGAGTAGCTGGGACTACAGGCGCCCGCCACCTCGCCCGGCTAGTTTTTTTTATTTTTTAGTAGAGACGGGGTTTCACCGTGTTAGCCAGGATGGTCTCGATCTCCTGACATCGTGATCCACCTGTCTCGGCCTCCCAAAGTGCTGGGATTACAGGCTTGAGCCACTGCGCCCGGCCACCATGAAGCTATTAAAGGTCCCTGGGTCTCTGCAAAGAGGCCAGGCCTCCCACAGAACTTAGGGCTGAGTCACACCAGGGCTGGGTGGCTGGGGTGGGAGAGTGGCAGGCTCCTCACATCCATGGGTATCCAGGCCACACCTGCTGTGTCACAGAGGGCCTGGGAATGAGAAAAAGAGGGAAAGAGGTTTGAGCTTGGGGATGCCTCTCCAGTGGGATCCAGGACAGCCTGAGCACCCAAACCCCCTCTGGTATACTTCCGCTGTCCTCTCCTGCCAGCCCTGATACCACCCCCTCTCCCTGCGCTACTGATGCTGGCTCAGACCCAACTCTCTTGAAGCTTGGCTTCTCCAAGAATTTATGGCTCTGAGCTAAGTGGAGAGAGATCAGAGCCACTGGCTCTCTCATATCTCCGTCTTATTTTCAATATTCCATTTCCCCAGCACTCCAACATCACAGAGCTTTGGGAAATGAATGGAGGCTATGGGGTCGGAAAAGCCTGGATTCATATGCTGGTTCAATATGAATGAGTTCCATGATTTGGGATAAGTCCCTTCCCCTGTCTGAGCCTTGGTTTCCTCATCTGCAAAATGAAATACCAACTCGTGGGTGATAGGATCAAATATGAAACCACTAGCACCACGCTTGGTAGTCTGTGTAGGCACTTGATAAAGAGGAGTTTCCTCCCTCATCATTTTTGGCCCACAGTCTCATCAGACACATCTGATGAGATGTGTCCCTGCTTCCTTTCCTTTTTCAAGAGTCCTTGCTACCAGGGTACCTGGAATGCCTATGTGAGGTACCTTATGCCAGGGTACCTATGTGAGAAAGGGCTGGGAAGTCTGTTTGCTTTATAGCTGATGCGTGCCGGGCACAGTGCTGGATGCCTTAAGCAGGTAGTATTATCACTCTTCACCTGCCTGATGAATGTGTTGCTCTATTCCTAATAGGCTCCGCTCCCTCACTCCTACCCCCAGTACCTCCAGTGTGCCACCACTCTGCAGAGGTGCAGAAGGCAGAATGTGGATCCTCTTGGCCAAGTTCCAAGCCACAGTCCCGCAAATACATCAAAATCAAAATTGATTCTAACTAAAAACTACTTCCCCTGACCATTGCATTTGACCCTACTATTTTACTATTTAAGTCCAGGGGGAAGGCATATTTTTTAAAATAGAAAAAATATATAATCACTTAATTTCAGCACTCATCATGAAAGATTTTGAGTCAGCAAATCAGTGTAATGGATTGCAGCTAATGCATTTTCCTTCCAGAAAGTGGATGGATGGTATCCAGTTTCCATTCAAACTGCAGTCACCCTGCAAATGATGGAGGCACAGACTTGGCTCACTCTTCTCTCCACCAAAACTTACTGTGGTGTTCTCACATCCACATCTCCAGAAATCCCAGGGTTGAATATACTGCTCAACAAGCAGGGACTAGGGGCTCTAAAGTGCCTCCCAGTCACCACCCTCATGATCATTGTCATCACCACCACCGCCATCAGAAGCATCCCCACCATCCATCCGTCATCTCTGAGCACCTCCTGTGCATCAAGCAGGACCCAGCCCCATAACGTTGCTATGAGGTTTGTACTGTTATCTCTGTTTTCCAGAGAAGATGACCAAGGCTCAGAGAGAATAAATCATTTATCCAAAGTTACCGAGCTGGTGAGAAACAGGGCTAAGACTCACCACACGGTCACTCTGACTCTAAAGCCCAGGTTTTTCCTACTGTAAGATAATTTCTGGCCGGGCACAGTAGCTCACGTCTGTAATCCCAGCACTTTGGGAGGCTAAGGCAGGCGGATCACAAGGTCAGGAGTTCTCAAACTGACCAACATGGTGAAACCCTGTCTCTACTAAAAATACAAAAATTAGCCAGGTGTGGTGGCATGCACCTGTAATCCCAGCTACTCAGGAGGCTGAGGCAGGAGAACCGCTTGAACCTGGGAGACAGGGGTTGCAGTGAACTGAGATTGCATCACTGCACTCCATCCTGGGCAACAGAGAGAGACTCTGTCTCAAAAAAAAAAAAAAAAAAAAGATAATTTCTCTTCTGTTTTTCCTTTTATCATCATGATCTACTTTTTCCTTTGCTCGTCAGCCCTTGTCAGTTTCTCCTGTCCAATGCTGCCTAATTTCTGGCATGCCTTCAAGATTAAGTCTTCTGTTTTCACGTACATGTTTTCAACTATGATCTGTGTGATGTGCTTGTGGCTCCCCCATAGCTCTACTTACTATAATCTGTTTAAATGTGCATCTACTACTCCCCTCCCATTCCCTCCAGATGTATAGTCTTTGATGGCCAATACTGTCTATTGGTCACTGCATCCCTGATGTCCAAGGCTTGGCTCATGATTTACTCAAAAGTTTATGGGATGAATCGGTGAACAAATGCATAGATAGGTGGATGAAAAGACAGATGCATTGATGGAAAAGTGGAGGAGTGAATAAGACATTAATTGGTGGTTAGGGATTGCTCTAAAATCTACATTCCTAACCCTCTTCATTTCCCTCCATCCCTACATCTCCAAATGTCTATCAGAAGCTTCCACTTGGCTCCTTTGCTGTCATCTGAAACTAAACCTGTACAAACATGAACCCCACCCTAGCTGATTCCTGCTTACCTCTTTTCTGCCAGTGGTACAGTAATGTTATTCCTCCCAGTGCCCTCCTGCATGTGTTCTTTGATTCATTCATTCAGTCAACGTTTTTAGTTTGTTTTTCTTTTTCTTTTCTTTTTTTGCTATCTGCTATGTGCCAAACACAGTTCTGGGGAATAAAAAACGAGTAAGTAAGACAGGCAAGATCCTGGGGGATTTCCCCCAAAGGATTTTGCCGTCAACAATGGGGTGGAAAGTGGCATATCGAACAATAAGCAAGTAAAAAATTAACAAGATAATTATAGAGCATAATGAGTGATACATTAAGGAAAGAGGGTGATGAAAGAGAACAGATCTCATACCAGATAAGAAGGCTAAGCAGGGCTCATTTGAAAACTGATATGAAGCAAGACCTGAAGGAGAGAATACGCCAGTCAAGTAAAGAGCTGAAAGAAGAGCATTCCAGGCAGAAGAACCAGCAAGTTCAAAGGTCCCTGGGCTGGTAAGAGCCTGATGTGTTTCAGGACCAGAAAGGCAGCTGTGTGACTGGAGGGCAGTGAACAGTGGGAGACTACAGGGGAGGAGGTTTTTCATAGACCTGTGCAAGGTTATGCAGGGCCTTGAAGGCCCTGGGAAGTAGTACAGATTTTATTCTAGGAGCAGTGGGAAGCTACTGAAGAGTCTTAAAATGGGAATGACATGATCCTTCTGGCAAGTAGGCAACAAGCTACTCCCCAAAAGCCCCAGGTGCAGATGATTCATAGATGAGTTATGTGAAGGCAGTAGCAAAGAGATAACCCCAATTCCATTTGCGCTGTTACACAGCACAGAGAAGGTAAGCATCCACATGCTTTTTATGAAGTCATCATGGCTAGGCATGGTGGCTCACGCCTGTAATCGCAACACTTTGGGAAGGCAAGGTGGGGGGATCCCTTGAGGCAAAGAGTTTGAGACCAGCCTGGGGAACATGATGAGTCCCTGTTTCTACAAAAAGTAAAAAAAAATGCTGGGTGTGGTGGCGCATGCCAGTAGTCCCAGCTACTTGGGAGGCTGAGGTGGGAGGATGGCTTGAGTCCAGGAGGTCAAGGCTACAGTGAGCCATGATTGTGCCACTGCACTCCAGGTTGGGTGACAAAGCGAGACTTTGTCTCTAATAAATGAATAAATATAAAGTCATTGTGATACTGTTGGCCATTCTAACAAGGTGCAGCAAAAAGAAATGGGCAGACTTACTTATGAAATTAATGCAAAAAATCTTTAACATTGTAGTAAATAGAATTCTGAAGCACATTGAAAGAATAACACATCACAACCAAATTGATATTATACCAAAAAGGCAAGAATGATTTAATATTTAAGTGGAAAAAGCATGATCATCTCTAAAAAGACTGAAAGGCATTTGATAAATTCATCAATCCTTGATTTTTACAACACTTTCTTAGTCAAATAACAGTAGATGTACAGTTTCTAAATATTTTATGCCAATTTTATGTCAACATTATACTTAATGGTGAGATACTGGAAACACTTCCATTAAAGTCAGAAAAATTATTCTAGAGGTATAGGAGGAACAATTGAATAAGAGAAAGAAATGAGAGGTATAAAAATGAGAAAGGAGGCAAAATTGTCATTATGTGAACAATACATTCAAGATAACCTATGAACTATTAAAACTAGGAAGTTTAGTATAGTTGCTGAATGGAGATCAATACATGCAAAAATTTTAATAACCATGTTGTTTATAATTACAATTAAAACAATAAATGTAATTTTTTAAATATGTAAAAGAAGCGCTGAGGCTGGGCATGGTGGCAAACGCCTGTAATTCCAGAGCTTTGGGAGGCTAAGGCAGGAGGATTGCTTGAGACCAGGAGTTCAAGACCAGGCTGGCCAACATGGCAAGACCCCATCAAATAATAAATTTTTTAAAAACCCAAAAAAGTAAAATAAAAGAAGCACTGAAAATATATTAATATCACTAGACATTAGGGAAATAGAAACTAAAGCCATAATATGGTTTTAATATTGTGAAAGGATAAGCAAGATCAATAGACCACTAGCTAGACTAACAAAGGAAAAAAGAGAGACGATCCAATAAGCACAATTAGAAACAACAAAGGTCACATTACAACCAATCCCACAGAAATACAAAAGATCCTCAAAACTATTATGAACACCTCTCTGCACGCAAACTAGAAAATCTAGAGGGATGAATAAATTCCCAGAAACACACAACCTCACAAGATTGAATCAGGAAGAAACTGAAACCCTGAACAGACCAATATCAAGTCTTAAAATTGAATCAGTCGAAAAAGACCTACCACCACCAACAACAAAAAAAAGCCCTGACTCAGGTGGATTCACAGCTGAATTCTACCAGACCAACAGAAAAGACCTGGTACTAATTCTACTGAAACTATTCCAAAACATCAAGGAAGAGGGAGACTCCTCCATAACTAATCCTACAAAGCCAACATCACCCTGATACAAAAACTTGGCAAAGACACAACGAAAAAAGGAACTACAGGCCAATATCCCTAATAAACATAGATGCAAACATCCTCAACAAAATACCAGCAAACCAAATGCAGCAGCACATCAAAAAGTTAATTCAGGCCGGGTACAGTGGCTCATGCCTATAATCCCAGCACTTTGGGAGGCCAAGGCAGGCAGATTACCTGAGGTCAGGAGTTCAAGACCAGCCTGACCAACATGGTGAAACCCCATCTCCACCGAAAATACAAAAATTAGTCAGGCATGGTGGAGGGTGCCTATAATCCCAGCTACTCAGGAGGTTGAGGCAGGAGAACCACTTGAGCCCAGGAAGCAGAGGTTGCAGTGAGCCGAGATTGCACCATTGCACTTCAGCCTGGGCAATAAGAGCAAAACTCCGTCTCAAAAACAAAAAAAAAAAAGTTAATTCATCATGATCAAGTAGGCTTTATTCATGGGATGCAAGGTTGGCTCAAATACTCAAATCAATAAATGTAATTCACCACACAAACAGAATTAAAAACAAAAGCCATATGATCATCTCAATAGACAGCAAAAGCTTTCAATAAAATCCAGCATTCCTTCATGATAAAAACCCTCAACAAACTAGGCATTGAAGGAACACATCTCAAAATAAGGTAATAAGAGCCATCCATGATAAACCCACAGCCAACATCATACTGAACAGGCAAAAGCTAGAAGCACTCCCCCTAAAGAACAAGAACAAGTCAAGCATGCCCACTCTCACCACTGCTGTTCAACATAGTACTGGAAGTCCTAGCCAGAACAATTAGGCAAGAGAAGGAAATAAAGGGCATACAAACAGGAAAAGAAGAAATCAAATTCTCTCTTCACTGATGATGTGATTCTATACCTAAAAAACCCTAAAAACTCTACCAAGAGGCTCCAAGACCTGATAAATGACTTTAGTAAAGTTTCAGGATACAAAATCAATGTACAAAAGTCAGTAGCATTTATATACACCAATAGCGTTCAAGCTGAAAGTCAAATCAAGAATGCAATCCTATATACAATCATTACACCAAAAGTAAAATACTTGGAAATACATCTAACCAAGGAAGTAAAAGATCTCTACAGGAAGAACTAAAAAACACTGCTGAAATAAATCAGAGATGACAGACCAATGGAAAATACTCCATGCTCATGAATTGGAAGAATTAACATCATTTAAAATGGCTGCACTTCCCAAAGCAATCTGCAGATTCAATGCTATTTCTATCAAACTACCAACGTCACTTTTGCCAGAACTAGAAAAAACTCTTCTAAAATTCATATGGAACCAAAAAAGAGCCCAAATAGCCAAAGCAATCCTAAGCAAAAAGAACAAAGCTGAAGATATCATATTACCCAACTTCAAACTATAGTATAAGGCTACAGTCACCAAAACAGCACGGTACTGGTACAAAAACAGACACATAGACCAATGGAACAGAATAGAGAACTCAGAAACAAAGCTGCACACCTACGATCATCTGATCTTTGACGAAGTTGACAAAAATAAGCAATGAAGAAAGGACTCTCTATTCAATAAATGGCCCTGTGATAGTTGGCTAGCCATACGTGGAAGAATGAAACTGGACCCCTGCCTTTCACCATGTACAAAAATTAATTCAAGATGGATTAAGGATGTAAATCTAAGATCTCAAACTATAAAAATCCTAGAAGAAAACCTAGGAAATACCATTTCAGACATCGGCCTTGGCAAAGAATTTATGACTAAGTCCTCAAAAGCAAC